>NW_027618912.1:0-57783 GCF_964187855.1 Myxine glutinosa | reverse complement strand
CTTTTCGCACTTGTGTTAGTGTTGAAAAACCACTTTTCGCACTTGTGTTAGTGTTGAAAAACCACTTTTCGCACTTGTGTTGGTGCAGGAAACCACTTTTGCACTTGTATTAGTGTGGAAAAACCACTTTTCGCACTGGTGTTAGTGTTGAAAAACCACTTTTCGCACTTGTGTTAGTGTTGAAAAACCACTTTTCGCACTTGTGTTGGTGCAGGAAACCACTTTTGCACTTGTATTAGTGTGGGAAAACCACTTTTTGCACTTGTGATAGTGTTGAAAATTCGCACTTGTGTTAGTGTTGAAAAACCACTTTTCGCACTCGTGTTGGTTCAGGAAACCACTTTTGCAATTGTATTAGTGTGGAAAAAACACTTTTCGCACTTGTGTTAGTGTTGAAAAACCACTTTTCGCACTTGTGTTAGTGTTGAAAAACCACTTTTCGCACTTGTGTTAGTGTTGAAAAACCACTTTTGCACTTGTGTTGGTGCAGGAAACCACTTTTGCACTTGTATTAGTGTGGAAAAAACACTTTTCGCACTTGTGTTAGTGTTGAAAAACCACTTTTCGCACTTGTGTTGGTGCAGGAAACCACTTTTGCACTTGTATTAGTGTGGAAAAAACACTTTTTGCACTTGTGATAGTGTTGAAAAACCACTTTTCGCACTTGTGTTAGTATTGAAAAACCACTTTTCGCACTTGTGTTGGTGCAGGAAACCACTTTTGCACTGGTATTAGTGTGGAAAACCACTTTTCGCACTTGTGTTTGTGTTGAAAAACCATTTTTCGCACTTGTGTTAGTGTTGAAAAACCACTTTTCGCACTTGTGTTGGTGCAGGAAACCACTTTTGCACTTGTATTATTGTGGAAAAAACACTTTTTGCACTTGTGATAATGTTGAAAAACCACTTTTCGCACTTGTGTTCGTGTTGAAAAACCACTTTTCGCACTTGTGTTAGTGTTGAAAAACCACTTTTCGCACTTGTGTTGGTGCAGGAAACCACTTTTGCACTTGTATTAGTGTGGAAAAAACACTTTTCGCACTTGTGTTAGTGTTGAAAAACCACTTTTCGCACTTGTGTTGGTGCAGGAAACCACTTTTGCACTTGTATTAGTGTGGAAAAACCACTTTTCGCACTTGTGTTAGTGTTGAAAAACCACTTTTCGCACTTGTGTTAGTGTTGAAAAACCACTTTTCGCACCTGTGTTAGTGTTGAAAAACCACTTTTCGCACTTGTGTTGGCACAGGAAACCACTTTTGCACTTGTATTAGTGTGCAAAAAACACTTTTCGCACTTGTGTTTGTGTTGAAAAAACACTTTTCGCATTTGTGTTGGTGCAGGAAACGACTTTTGCACTTGTATTAGTGTCGAAAAACCACTTTTCGCACTTGTGTTAGTGTTGAAAAACCATTTTTAGCACTTGTGTTAGTGTTGAAAAACCACTTTTCGCACTTGTGTTAGTGTTGAAAAAACACTTTTCGCACTTGTGTTTGTGTTGAAAAACCACTTTTCGCACTTGTGTTAGTGTTGAAAAACCACTTTTCGCACTTGTGTTGGTGCAGGAAACCACTTTTGCACTTGTATTAGTCTGGAAAAAACACTTTTTGCACTTGTGATAGTGTTGAAAAACAACTTTTCGCACTTGTGTTAGTGTTGAAAAACCACTTTTCGCACTTGTGTTGGTGCAGGAAACCACTTTTGCACTTGTATTAGTGTGGAAAAACAACTTTTCGCACTTGTGTTAGTGTTGAAAAACCACTTTTCGCACTTGTGTTAGTGTTGAAAAACCACTTTTTGCACTTGTGTTGGTGCAGGAAACCACTTTTGCACTTGTATTAGTGTGGAAAAACCACTTTTCGCACTTGTGTTAGTGTTGAAAAACCACTTTTCACACTTGTGTTAGTGTTGAAAAACCACTTTTCGCACTTGTGTTAGTGTTGAAAAACCACTTTTCGCACTTGTGTTGGTGCAGGAAACCACTTTTGCACTTGTATTAGTGTGGAAAAAACACTTTTCGCACTTGTGTTAGTGTTGAAAAACCACTTTTCGCACTTGTGTTGGTGCAGGAAACCACTTTTGCACTTGTATTAGTGTGGAAAAAACACTTTTTGCACTTGTGATAGTGTTGAAAAACCACTTTTCGCACTTGTGTTAGTATTGAAAAAACACTTTTCGCACTTGTGTTGGTGCAGGAAACCACTTTTGCACTGGTATTAGTGTGGAAAAACCACTTTTCGCACTTGTGTTTGTGTTGAAAAACCACTTTTCGCACTTGTGTTAGTGTTGAAAAACCACTTTTTCGCACTTGTGTTGGTGCAGGAAACCACTTTTGCACTTGTATTAGTGTGGAAAAAACACTTTTTGCACTTGTGATAGTGTTGAAAAACCACTTTTGCACTTGTATTAGTGTGGAAAAAACACTTTTTGCACTTGTGATAGTGTTGAAAAACCACTTTTCGCACTTGTGTTAGTGTTGAAAAACCACTTTTCGCACTTGTGTTAGTGTTGAAAAACCACTTTTCGCACATGTATTAGTGTTGAAAAACCACTTTTCGCACTTGTGTTGGTGCAGGAAACCACTTTTGCACTTGTATTAGTGTGGAAAAACCACTTTTCGCACTTGTGTTAGTGTTGAAAAACCACTTTTCGCACTTGTGTTGGTGCAGTAAACCACTTTTGCACTTGTATTAGTGTGGAAAAACCACTTTTCGCACTTGTGTTAGTGTTGAAAAACCATTTTTCGCACTTGTTTTAGTGTTGAAAAACCATTTTTCGCACTTGTGTTAGTGTTGAAAAACCACTTTTCGCACTTGTGTTAGTGTTGAAAAACCACTTTTCACACTTGTGTTAGTGTTGAAAAACCACTTTTCGCACTTGTGTTAGTGTTGAAAAACCACTTTTCGCACTTGTGTTGGTGCAGGAAACCACTTTTGCACTTGTATTAGTGTGGAAAAAACACTTTTTGCACTTGTGTTAGTGTTGAAAAACCACTTTTCGCACCTGTGTTAGTGTTGAAAAACCACTTTTCGCACTTGTGTTGGTACAGGAAACCACTTTTGCACTTGTATTAGTGTGGAAAAACCACTTTTCGCACTTGTGTTATTGTTGAAAAACCACTTTTCGCACTTGTGTTGGTGCAGGAAACGACTTTTGCACTTGTATTAGTGTCGAAAAACCACTTTTTGCACTTGTGTTAGTGTTGAAAAACCATTTTTCGCACTTGTGTTAGTGTTGAAAAACCACTTTTCGCACTTGTGTTAGCGTTGAAAAAACACTTTTCGCACTTGTGTTTGTGTTGAAAAACCACTTTTCGCACTTGTGTTAGTGTTGAAAAACCACTTTTCGCACTTGTGTTGGTGCAGGAAACCACTTTTGCACTTGTATTAGTCTGGAAAAAACACTTTTTGCACTTGTGATAGTGTTGAAAAACCACTTTTCGCACTTGTGTTAGTGTTGAAAAACCACTTTTCGCACTTGTGTTGGTGCAGGAAACCACTTTTGCACTTGTATTTGTGTGGAAAAACAACTTTTCGCACTTGTGTTAGTGTTGAAAAACCACTTTTCGCACTTGTGTTAGTGTTGAAAAACCACTTTTTGCACTTGTGTTGGTGCAGGAAACCACTTATGCACTTGTATTAGTGTGGAAAAACCACTTTTCGCACTTGTGTTAGTGTTGAAAAACCACTTTTCACACTTGTGTTAGTGTTGAAAAACCACTTTTCGCACTTGTGTTAGTGTTGAAAAACCACTTTTCGCACTTGTGTTGGTGCAGGAAACCACTTTTGCACTTGTATTAGTGTGGAAAAAACACTTTTCGCACTTGTGTTAGTGTTGAAAAACCACTTTTCGCACTTGTGTTGGTGCAGGAAACCACTTTTGCACTTGTATTAGTCTGGAAAAAACACTTTTTGCACTTGTGATAGTGTTGAAAAACCACTTTTCGCACTTGTGTTAGTGTTGAAAAACCACTTTTCGCACTTGTGTTGGTGCAGGAAACCACATTTGCACTTGTATTAGTGTGGAAAAACAACTTTTCGCACTTGTGTTAGTGTTGAAAAACGACTTTTCGCACTTGTGTTAGTGTTGAAAAACCACTTTTTGCACTTGTGTTGGTGCAGGAAACCACTTTTGCACTTGTATTAGTGTGGAAAAACCACTTTTCGCACTTGTGTTATTGTTGTAAAACCACTTTTCACACTTGTGTTAGTGTTGAAAAACCACTTTTCGCACTTGTGTTAGTGTTGAAAAACCACTTTTCGCACTTGTGTTGGTGCAGGAAACCACTTTTGCACTTGTATTAGTGTGAAAAAACCCACTTTTCGCACTTGTGTTAGTGTTGAAAAACCACTTTTCGCACTTGTGTTGGTGCAGGAAACCACTTTTGCACTTGTATTAGTGTGGAAAAAAACACTTTTTGCACTTGTGATAGTGTTGAAAAACCACTTTTCGCACTTGTGTTAGTATTGAAAAAACACTTTTCGCACTTGTGTTGGTGCAGGAAACCACTTTTGCACTGGTATTAGTGTGGAAAAACCACTTTTCGCACTTGTGTTTGTGTTGAAAAACCACTTTTCGCACTTGTGTTAGTGTTGAAAAACCACTTTTCGCACTTGTGTTGGTGCAGGAAACCACTTTTGCACTTGTATTAGTGTGGAAAAAACACTTTTTGCACTTGTGATAGTGTTGAAAAACCACTTTTGCACTTGTATTAGTGTGGAAAAAACACTTTTTGCACTTGTGATAGTGTTGAAAAAACACTTTTCGCACTTGTGTTAGTGTTGAAAAACCACTTTTCGCACTTGTGTTAGTGTTGAAAAACCACTTTTCGCACATGTATTAGTGTTGAAAAACCACTTTTCGCACTTGTGTTGGTGCAGGAAACCACTTTTGCACTGGTATTAGTGTGGAAAAACCACTTTTCGCACTTGTGTTTGTGTTGAAAAACCACTTTTCGCACTTGTGTTAGTGTTGAAAAACCACTTTTCGCACTTGTGTTGGTGCAGGAAACCACTTTTGCACTTGTATTAGTGTGGAAAAAAACACTTTTTGCACTTGTGATAATGTTGAAAAACCACTTTTCGCACTTGTGTTCGTGTTGAAAAACCACTTTTCGCACTTGTGTTAGTGTTGAAAAACCACTTTTCGCACTTGTGTTGGTGCAGGAAACCACTTTTGCACTTGTATTAGTGTGGAAAAAACACTTTTCGCACTTGTGTTAGTGTTGAAAAACCACTTTTCGCACTTGTGTTGGTGCAGGAAACCACTTTTGCACTTGTATTAGTGTGGAAAAACCACTTTTCGCACTTGTGTTAGTGTTGAAAAACCACTTTTCGCACTTGTGTTAGTGTTGAAAAACCACTTTTCGCACCTGTGTTAGTGTTGAAAAACCACTTTTCGCACTTGTGTTGGCACAGGAAACCACTTTTGCACTTGTATTAGTGTGCAAAAAACACTTTTCGCACTTGTGTTTGTGTTGAAAAAACACTTTTCGCATTTGTGTTGGTGCAGGAAACGACTTTTGCACTTGTATTAGTGTCGAAAAACCACTTTTCGCACTTGTGTTAGTGTTGAAAAACCATTTTTAGCACTTGTGTTAGTGTTGAAAAACCACTTTTCGCACTTGTGTTAGTGTTGAAAAAACACTTTTCGCACTTGTGTTTGTGTTGAAAAACCACTTTTCGCACTTGTGTTAGTGTTGAAAAACCACTTTTCGCACTTGTGTTGGTGCAGGAAACCACTTTTGCACTTGTATTAGTCTGGAAAAAACACTTTTTGCACTTGTGATAGTGTTGAAAAACAACTTTTCGCACTTGTGTTAGTGTTGAAAAACCACTTTTCGCACTTGTGTTGGTGCAGGAAACCACTTTTGCACTTGTATTAGTGTGGAAAAACAACTTTTCGCACTTGTGTTAGTGTTGAAAAACCACTTTTCGCACTTGTGTTAGTGTTGAAAAACCACTTTTTGCACTTGTGTTGGTGCAGGAAACCACTTTTGCACTTGTATTAGTGTGGAAAAACCACTTTTCGCACTTGTGTTAGTGTTGAAAAACCACTTTTCACACTTGTGTTAGTGTTGAAAAACCACTTTTCGCACTTGTGTTAGTGTTGAAAAACCACTTTTCGCACTTGTGTTGGTGCAGGAAACACTTTTGCACTTGTATTAGTGTGGAAAAAACACTTTTCGCACTTGTGTTAGTGTTGAAAGACCACTTTTCGCACTTGTGTTGGTGCAGGAAACCACTTTTGCACTTGTATTAGTGTGGAAAAAACACTTTTTGCACTTGTGATAGTGTTGAAAAACCACTTTTCGCACTTGTGTTAGTATTGAAAAAACACTTTTCGCACTTGTGTTGGTGCAGGAAACCACTTTTGCACTGGTATTAGTGTGGAAAAAACCACTTTTCGCACTTGTGTTTGTGTTGAAAAACCACTTTTCGCACTTGTGTTAGTGTTGAAAAACCACTTTTTCGCACTTGTGTTGGTGCAGGAAACCACTTTTGCACTTGTATTAGTGTGGAAAAAACACTTTTTGCACTTGTGATAGTGTTGAAAAACCACTTTTGCACTTGTATTAGTGTGGAAAAAACACTTTTTGCACTTGTGATAGTGTTGAAAAACCACTTTTCGCACTTGTGTTAGTGTTGAAAAACCACTTTTCGCACTTGTGTTAGTGTTGAAAAACCACTTTTCGCACATGTATTAGTGTTGAAAAACCACTTTTCGCACTTGTGTTGGTGCAGGAAACCACTTTTGCACTTGTATTAGTGTGGAAAAACCACTTTTCGCACTTGTGTTAGTGTTGAAAAACCACTTTTCGCACTTGTGTTGGTGCAGTAAACCACTTTTGCACTTGTATTAGTGTGGAAAAACCACTTTTCGCACTTGTGTTAGTGTTGAAAAACCATTTTTCGCACTTGTTTTAGTGTTGAAAAACCATTTTTCGCACTTGTGTTAGTGTTGAAAAACCACTTTTCGCACTTGTGTTAGTGTTGAAAAACCACTTTTCACACTTGTGTTAGTGTTGAAAAACCACTTTTCGCACTTGTGTTAGTGTTGAAAAACCACTTTTCGCACTTGTGTTGGTGCAGGAAACCACTTTTGCACTTGTATTAGTGTGGAAAAAAACACTTTTTGCACTTGTGTTAGTGTTGAAAAACCACTTTTCGCACCTGTGTTAGTGTTGAAAAACCACTTTTCGCACTTGTGTTGGTACAGGAAACCACTTTTGCACTTGTATTAGTGTGGAAAAACCACTTTTCGCACTTGTGTTATTGTTGAAAAACCACTTTTCGCACTTGTGTTGGTGCAGGAAACGACTTTTGCACTTGTATTAGTGTCGAAAAACCACTTTTTGCACTTGTGTTAGTGTTGAAAAACCATTTTTCGCACTTGTGTTAGTGTTGAAAAACCACTTTTCGCACTTGTGTTAGCGTTGAAAAAACACTTTTCGCACTTGTGTTTGTGTTGAAAAACCACTTTTCGCACTTGTGTTAGTGTTGAAAAACCACTTTTCGCACTTGTGTTGGTGCAGGAAACCACTTTTGCACTTGTATTAGTCTGGAAAAAACACTTTTTGCACTTGTGATAGTGTTGAAAAACCACTTTTCGCACTTGTGTTAGTGTTGAAAAACCACTTTTCGCACTTGTGTTGGTGCAGGAAACCACTTTTGCACTTGTATTTGTGTGGAAAAACAACTTTTCGCACTTGTGTTAGTGTTGAAAAACCACTTTTCGCACTTGTGTTAGTGTTGAAAAACCACTTTTTGCACTTGTGTTGGTGCAGGAAACCACTTATGCACTTGTATTAGTGTGGAAAAACCACTTTTCGCACTTGTGTTAGTGTTGAAAAACCACTTTTCACACTTGTGTTAGTGTTGAAAAACCACTTTTCGCACTTGTGTTAGTGTTGAAAAACCACTTTTCGCACTTGTGTTGGTGCAGGAAACCACTTTTGCACTTGTATTAGTGTGGAAAAAACACTTTTCGCACTTGTGTTAGTGTTGAAAAACCACTTTTCGCACTTGTGTTGGTGCAGGAAACCACTTTTGCACTTGTATTAGTCTGGAAAAAACACTTTTTGCACTTGTGATAGTGTTGAAAAACCACTTTTCGCACTTGTGTTAGTGTTGAAAAACCACTTTTCGCACTTGTGTTGGTGCAGGAAACCACATTTGCACTTGTATTAGTGTGGAAAAACAACTTTTCGCACTTGTGTTAGTGTTGAAAAACGACTTTTCGCACTTGTGTTAGTGTTGAAAAACCACTTTTTGCACTTGTGTTGGTGCAGGAAACCACTTTTGCACTTGTATTAGTGTGGAAAAACCACTTTTCGCACTTGTGTTATTGTTGTAAAACCACTTTTCACACTTGTGTTAGTGTTGAAAAACCACTTTTCGCACTTGTGTTAGTGTTGAAAAACCACTTTTCGCACTTGTGTTGGTGCAGGAAACCACTTTTGCACTTGTATTAGTGTGAAAAAACCACTTTTCGCACTTGTGTTAGTGTTGAAAAACCACTTTTCGCACTTGTGTTGGTGCAGGAAACCACTTTTGCACTTGTATTAGTGTGGAAAAAACACTTTTTGCACTTGTGATAGTGTTGAAAAACCACTTTTCGCACTTGTGTTAGTATTGAAAAAACACTTTTCGCACTTGTGTTGGTGCAGGAAACCACTTTTGCACTGGTATTAGTGTGGAAAAACCACTTTTCGCACTTGTGTTTGTGTTGAAAAACCACTTTTCGCACTTGTGTTAGTGTTGAAAAACCACTTTTCGCACTTGTGTTGGTGCAGGAAACCACTTTTGCACTTGTATTAGTGTGGAAAAAACACTTTTTGCACTTGTGATAGTGTTGAAAAACCACTTTTGCACTTGTATTAGTGTGGAAAAAACACTTTTTGCACTTGTGATAGTGTTGAAAAAACACTTTTCGCACTTGTGTTAGTGTTGAAAAACCACTTTTCGCACTTGTGTTAGTGTTGAAAAACCACTTTTCGCACATGTATTAGTGTTGAAAAACCACTTTTCGCACTTGTGTTGGTGCAGGAAACCACTTTTGCACTGGTATTAGTGTGGAAAAACCACTTTTCGCACTTGTGTTTGTGTTGAAAAACCACTTTTCGCACTTGTGTTAGTGTTGAAAAACCACTTTTCGCACTTGTGTTGGTGCAGGAAACCACTTTTGCACTTGTATTAGTGTGGAAAAAACACTTTTTGCACTTGTGATAGTGTTGAAAAACCACTTTTGCACTTGTATTAGTGTGGAAAAAACACTTTTTGCACTTGTGATAGTGTTGAAAAAACACTTTTCGCACTTGTGTTAGTGTTGAAAAACCACTTTTCGCACTTGTGTTAGTGTTGAAAAACCACTTTTCGCACATGTATTAGTGTTGAAAAACCACTTTTCGCACTTGTGTTGGTGCAGGAAACCACTTTTGCACTTGTATTAGTGTGGAAAACCCACGTTTTGCACTTGTGTTAGTGTTGAAAAACCACTTTTCGCACTTGTGTTGGTGCAGTAAACCACTTTTGCACTTGTATTAGTGTGGAAAAACCACTTTTCGCACTTGTGTTAGTGTTGAAAAACCACTTTTCACACTTGTGTTAGTGTTGAAAAACCACTTTTCGCACTTGTGTTAGTGTTGAAAAACCACTTTTCGCACTTGTGTTGGTGCAGGAAACCACTTTTGCACTTGTATTAGTGTGGAAAAAACACTTTTCGCACTTGTGTTAGTGTTGAAAAACCACTTTTCGCACTTGTGTTGGTGCAGGAAACCACTTTTGCACTTGTATTAGTCTGGAAAAAACACTTTTTGCACTTGTGATAGTGTTGAAAAACCACTTTTCGCACTTGTGTTAGTGTTGAAAAACCACTTTTCGCACTTGTGTTGGTGCAGGAAACCACATTTGCACTTGTATTAGTGTGGAAAAACAACTTTTCGCACTTGTGTTAGTGTTGAAAAACGACTTTTCGCACTTGTGTTAGTGTTGAAAAACCACTTTTTGCACTTGTGTTGGTGCAGGAAACCACTTTTGCACTTGTATTAGTGTGGAAAAACCACTTTTCGCACTTGTGTTATTGTTGTAAAACCACTTTTCACACTTGTGTTAGTGTTGAAAAACCACTTTTCGCACTTGTGTTAGTGTTGAAAAACCACTTTTCGCACTTGTGTTGGTGCAGGAAACCACTTTTGCACTTGTATTAGTGTGAAAAAACCACTTTTCGCACTTGTGTTAGTGTTGAAAAACCACTTTTCGCACTTGTGTTGGTGCAGGAAACCACTTTTGCACTTGTATTAGTGTGGAAAAAACACTTTTTGCACTTGTGATAGTGTTGAAAAACCACTTTTCGCACTTGTGTTAGTATTGAAAAAACACTTTTCGCACTTGTGTTGGTGCAGGAAACCACTTTTGCACTGGTATTAGTGTGGAAAAACCACTTTTCGCACTTGTGTTTGTGTTGAAAAACCACTTTTCGCACTTGTGTTAGTGTTGAAAAACCACTTTTCGCACTTGTGTTGGTGCAGGAAACCACTTTTGCACTTGTATTAGTGTGGAAAAAACACTTTTTGCACTTGTGATAGTGTTGAAAAACCACTTTTGCACTTGTATTAGTGTGGAAAAAACACTTTTTGCACTTGTGATAGTGTTGAAAAAACACTTTTCGCACTTGTGTTAGTGTTGAAAAACCACTTTTCGCACTTGTGTTAGTGTTGAAAAACCACTTTTCGCACATGTATTAGTGCTGAAAAACCACTTTTCGCACTTGTGTTGGTGCAGGAAACCACTTTTGCACTTGTATTAGTGTGGAAAAACCACGTTTTGCACTTGTGTTAGTGTTGAAAAACCACTTTTCGCACTTGTGTTGGTGCAGTAAACCACTTTTGCACTTGTATTAGTGTGGAAAAACCACTTTTCGCACTTGTGTTAGTGTTGAAAAACCATTTTTCGCACTTGTGTTAGTGTTGAAAAACCATTTTTCGCACTTGTGTTAGTGTTGAAAAACCACTTTTCGCACTTGTGTTAGTGTTGAAAAACCACTTTTCGCACTTGTGTTAGTGTTGCAAAACCACTTTTCGCACCTGTGTTAGTGTTGAAAAACCACTTTTCGCACTTGTGTTGGTACAGGAAACCACTTTTGCACTTGTATTAGTGTGGAAAAAACACTTTTCGCACTTGTGTTTGTGTTGAAAAAACACTTTTCGCACTTGTGTTAGTGTTGAAAAACCACTTTTCGCACTTGTGTTGGTGCAGGAAACCACTTTTGCACTTGTATTAGTGTGGAAAAAACACTTTTTGCACTTGTGTTAGTGTTGAAAAACCACTTTTCGCACCTGTGTTAGTGTTGAAAAACCACTTTTCGCACTTGTGTTGGTACAGGAAACCACTTTTGCACTTGTATTAGTGTGGAAAAACCACTTTTCGCACTTGTGTTATTGTTGAAAAACCACTTTTCGCACTTGTGTTGGTGCAGGAAACGACTTTTGCACTTGTATTAGTGTCGAAAAACCACTTTTCGCACTTGTGTTAGTGTTGAAAAACCATTTTTCGCACTTGTGTTAGTGTTGAAAAACCACTTTTCGCACTTGTGTTAGCGTTGAAAAAACACTTTTCGCACTTGTGTTTGTGTTGAAAAACCACTTTTCGCACTTGTGTTAGTGTTGAAAAACCACTTTTCGCACTTGTGTTGGTGCAGGAAACCACTTTTGCACTTGTATTAGTCTGGAAAAAACACTTTTTGCACTTGTGATAGTGTTGAAAAACCACTTTTCGCACTTGTGTTAGTGTTGAAAAACCACTTTTCGCACTTGTGTTGGTGCAGGAAACCACTTTTGCACTTGTATTTGTGTGGAAAAACAACTTTTCGCACTTGTGTTAGTGTTGAAAAACCACTTTTCGCACTTGTGTTAGTGTTGAAAAACCACTTTTTGCACTTGTGTTGGTGCAGGAAACCACTTATGCACTTGTATTAGTGTGGAAAAACCACTTTTCGCACTTGTGTTAGTGTTGAAAAACCACTTTTCACACTTGTGTTAGTGTTGAAAAACCACTTTTCGCACTTGTGTTAGTGTTGAAAAACCACTTTTCGCACTTGTGTTGGTGCAGGAAACCACTTTTGCACTTGTATTAGTGTGGAAAAAACACTTTTCGCACTTGTGTTAGTGTTGAAAAACCACTTTTCGCACTTGTGTTGGTGCAGGAAATCACTTTTGCACTTGTATTAGTCTGGAAAAAACACTTTTTGCACTTGTGATAGTGTTGAAAAACCACTTTTCGCACTTGTGTTAGTGTTGAAAAACCACTTTTCGCACTTGTGTTGGTGCAGGAAACCACTTTTGCACTTGTATTAGTGTGGAAAAACAACTTTTCGCACTTGTGTTAGTGTTGAAAAACCACTTTTCGCACTTGTGTTAGTGTTGAAAAACCACTTTTTGCACTTGTGTTGGTGCAGGAAACCACTTTTGCACTTGTATTAGTGTGGAAAAACCACTTTTCGCACTTGTGTTATTGTTGTAAAACCACTTTTCACACTTGTGTTAGTGTTGAAAAACCACTTTTCGCACTTGTGTTAGTGTTGAAAAACCACTTTTCGCACTTGTGTTGGTGCAGGAAACCACTTTTGCACTTGTATTAGTGTGGAAAAACCACTTTTCGCACTTGTGTTAGTGTTGAAAAACCACTTTTCGCACTTGTGTTGGTGCAGGAAACCACTTTTGCACTTGTATTAGTGTGGAAAAAACACTTTTTGCACTTGTGATAGTGTTGAAAAACCACTTTTCGCACTTGTGTTAGTATTGAAAAAACACTTTTCGCACTTGTGTTGGTGCAGGAAACCACTTTTGCACTGGTATTATTGTGGAAAAACCACTTTTCGCACTTGTGTTTGTGTTGAAAAACCACTTTTCGCACTTGTGTTAGTGTTGAAAAACCACTTTTCGCACTTGTGTTGGTGCAGGAAACCACTTTTGCACTTGTATTAGTGTGGAAAAAACACTTTTTGCACTTGTGATAGTGTTGAAAAACCACTTTTGCACTTGTATTAGTGTGGAAAAAACACTTTTTGCACTTGTGATAGTGTTGAAAAAACACTTTTCGCACTTGTGTTAGTGTTGAAAAACCACTTTTCGCACTTGTGTTAGTGTTGAAAAACCACTTTTCGCACATGTATTAGTGTTGAAAAACCACTTTTCGCACTTGTGTTGGTGCAGGAAACCACTTTTGCACTTGTATTAGTGTGGAAAAACCACTTTTTGCACTTGTGTTAGTGTTGAAAAACCACTTTTCGCACTTGTGTTGGTGCAGTAAACCACTTTTGCACTTGTATTAGTGTGGAAAAACCACTTTTCACACTTGTGTTAGTGTTGAAAAACCATTTTTCGCACTTGTGTTAGTGTTGAAAAACCATTTTTCGCACTTGTGTTAGTGTTGAAAAACCACTTTTCGCACTTGTGTTAGTGTTGAAAAACCACTTTTCGCACTTGTGTTAGTGTTGAAAAACCACTTTTTGCACCTGTGTTAGTGTTGAAAAACCACTTTTCGCGCTTGTGTTGGTACAGGAAACCACTTTTGCACTTGTATTAGTGTGGAAAAAACACTTTTCGCACTTGTGTTTGTGTTGAAAAAACACTTTTCGCACTTGTGTTAGTGTTGAAAAACCACTTTTCGCACTTGTGTTGGTGCAGGAAACCACTTTTGCACTTGTATTAGTGTGGAAAAAACACTTTTTGCACTTGTGATAGTGTTGAAAAACCACTTTTCGCACTCGTGTTAGTGTTGAAAAACCACTTTTCACACTTGTGTTGGTGCAGGAAACCACTTTTGCACTTGTATTAGTGTGGAAAAACCACTTTTCGCACTTGTGTTAGTGTTGAAAAACCACTTTTCGCACTTGTGTTAGTGTTGAAAAACCACTTTTCGCACTTATGTTAGTGTTGAAAAAACACTTTTCGCACTTGTGTTGGTGCAGGAAACCACTTTTGCACTTGTATTAGTGTGGAAAAACCACTTTTCGCACTTGTGTTAGTGTTGAAAAACCACTTTTCGCACTTGTGTTAGTGTTGAAAAACCACTTTTCGCACTTGTGTTGGTGCAGGAAACCACTTTTGCACTTGTATTAGTGTGGAAAAACCACTTTTCGCACTGGTGGTAGTGTTGAAAAACCACTTTTCGCACTTGTGTTAGTGTTGAAAAACCACTTTTCGCACTTGTGTTGGTGCAGGAAACCACTTTTGCACTTGTATTAGTGTGGGAAAACCACTTTTTGCACTTGTGATAGTGTTGAAAATTCGCACTTGTGTTAGTGTTGAAAAACCACTTTTTGCACTCGTGTTGGTTCAGGAAACCACTTTTGCAATTGTATTAGTGTGGAAAAAACACTTTTCGCACTTGTGTTAGTGTTGAAAAACCACTTTTCGCACTTGTGTTAGTGTTGAAAAACCACTTTTCGCACTTGTGTTAGTGTTGAAAAACCACTTTTGCACTTGTGTTGGTGCAGGAAACCACTTTTGCACTTGTATTAGTGTGGAAAAACCACTTTTCGCACTTGTGTTAGTGTTGAAAAACCACTTTTCGCACTTGTGTTAGTGTTGAAAAACCACTTTTCGCACCTGTGTTAGTGTTGAAAAACCACTTTTCGCACTTGTGTTGGCACAGGAAACCACTTTTGCACTTGTATTAGTGTGCAAAAAACACTTTTCGCACTTGTGTTTGTGTTGAAAAAACACTTTTCGCATTTGTGTTGGTGCAGGAAACGACTTTTGCACTTGTATTAGTGTCGAAAAACCACTTTTCGCACTTGTGTTAGTGTTGAAAAACCATTTTTAGCACTTGTGTTAGTGTTGAAAAACCACTTTTCGCACTTGTGTTAGTGTTGAAAAAACACTTTTCGCACTTGTGTTTGTGTTGAAAAACCACTTTTCGCACTTGTGTTAGTGTTGAAAAACCACTTTTCGCACTTGTGTTGGTGCAGGAAACCACTTTTGCACTTGTATTAGTCTGGAAAAAACACTTTTTGCACTTGTGATAGTGTTGAAAAACAACTTTTCGCACTTGTGTTAGTGTTGAAAAACCACTTTTCGCACTTGTGTTGGTGCAGGAAACCACTTTTGCACTTGTATTAGTGTGGAAAAACAACTTTTCGCACTTGTGTTAGTGTTGAAAAACCACTTTTCGCACTTGTGTTAGTGTTGAAAAACCACTTTTTGCACTTGTGTTGGTGCAGGAAACCACTTTTGCACTTGTATTAGTGTGGAAAAACCACTTTTCGCACTTGTGTTAGTGTTGAAAAACCACTTTTCACACTTGTGTTAGTGTTGAAAAACCACTTTTCGCACTTGTGTTAGTGTTGAAAAACCACTTTTCGCACTTGTGTTGGTGCAGGAAACCACTTTTGCACTTGTATTAGTGTGGAAAAAACACTTTTCGCACTTGTGTTAGTGTTGAAAGACCACTTTTCGCACTTGTGTTGGTGCAGGAAACCACTTTTGCACTTGTATTAGTGTGGAAAAAACACTTTTTGCACTTGTGATAGTGTTGAAAAACCACTTTTCGCACTTGTGTTAGTATTGAAAAAACACTTTTCGCACTTGTGTTGGTGCAGGAAACCACTTTTGCACTGGTATTAGTGTGGAAAAACCACTTTTCGCACTTGTGTTTGTGTTGAAAAACCACTTTTCGCACTTGTGTTAGTGTTGAAAAACCACTTTTTCGCACTTGTGTTGGTGCAGGAAACCACTTTTGCACTTGTATTAGTGTGGAAAAAACACTTTTTGCACTTGTGATAGTGTTGAAAAACCACTTTTGCACTTGTATTAGTGTGGAAAAAACACTTTTTGCACTTGTGATAGTGTTGAAAAACCACTTTTCGCACTTGTGTTAGTGTTGAAAAACCACTTTTCGCACTTGTGTTAGTGTTGAAAAACCACTTTTCGCACATGTATTAGTGTTGAAAAACCACTTTTCGCACTTGTGTTGGTGCAGGAAACCACTTTTGCACTTGTATTAGTGTGGAAAAACCACTTTTCGCACTTGTGTTAGTGTTGAAAAACCACTTTTCGCACTTGTGTTGGTGCAGTAAACCACTTTTGCACTTGTATTAGTGTGGAAAAACCACTTTTCGCACTTGTGTTAGTGTTGAAAAACCATTTTTCGCACTTGTTTTAGTGTTGAAAAACCATTTTTCGCACTTGTGTTAGTGTTGAAAAACCACTTTTCGCACTTGTGTTAGTGTTGAAAAACCACTTTTCACACTTGTGTTAGTGTTGAAAAACCACTTTTCGCACTTGTGTTAGTGTTGAAAAACCACTTTTCGCACTTGTGTTGGTGCAGGAAACCACTTTTGCACTTGTATTAGTGTGGAAAAAACACTTTTTGCACTTGTGTTAGTGTTGAAAAACCACTTTTCGCACCTGTGTTAGTGTTGAAAAACCACTTTTCGCACTTGTGTTGGTACAGGAAACCACTTTTGCACTTGTATTAGTGTGGAAAAACCACTTTTCGCACTTGTGTTATTGTTGAAAAACCACTTTTCGCACTTGTGTTGGTGCAGGAAACGACTTTTGCACTTGTATTAGTGTCGAAAAACCACTTTTTGCACTTGTGTTAGTGTTGAAAAACCATTTTTCGCACTTGTGTTAGTGTTGAAAAACCACTTTTCGCACTTGTGTTAGCGTTGAAAAAACACTTTTCGCACTTGTGTTTGTGTTGAAAAACCACTTTTCGCACTTGTGTTAGTGTTGAAAAACCACTTTTCGCACTTGTGTTGGTGCAGGAAACCACTTTTGCACTTGTATTAGTCTGGAAAAAACACTTTTTGCACTTGTGATAGTGTTGAAAAACCACTTTTCGCACTTGTGTTAGTGTTGAAAAACCACTTTTCGCACTTGTGTTGGTGCAGGAAACCACTTTTGCACTTGTATTTGTGTGGAAAAACAACTTTTCGCACTTGTGTTAGTGTTGAAAAACCACTTTTCGCACTTGTGTTAGTGTTGAAAAACCACTTTTTGCACTTGTGTTGGTGCAGGAAACCACTTATGCACTTGTATTAGTGTGGAAAAACCACTTTTCGCACTTGTGTTAGTGTTGAAAAACCACTTTTCACACTTGTGTTAGTGTTGAAAAACCACTTTTCGCACTTGTGTTAGTGTTGAAAAACCACTTTTCGCACTTGTGTTGGTGCAGGAAACCACTTTTGCACTTGTATTAGTGTGGAAAAAACACTTTTCGCACTTGTGTTAGTGTTGAAAAACCACTTTTCGCACTTGTGTTGGTGCAGGAAACCACTTCTGCACTTGTATTAGTCTGGAAAAAACACTTTTTGCACTTGTGATAGTGTTGAAAAACCACTTTTCGCACTTGTGTTAGTGTTGAAAAACCACTTTTCGCACTTGTGTTGGTGCAGGAAACCACATTTGCACTTGTATTAGTGTGGAAAAACAACTTTTCGCACTTGTGTTAGTGTTGAAAAACGACTTTTCGCACTTGTGTTAGTGTTGAAAAACCACTTTTTGCACTTGTGTTGGTGCAGGAAACCACTTTTGCACTTGTATTAGTGTGGAAAAACCACTTTTCGCACTTGTGTTATTGTTGTAAAACCACTTTTCACACTTGTGTTAGTGTTGAAAAACCACTTTTCGCACTTGTGTTAGTGTTGAAAAACCACTTTTCGCACTTGTGTTGGTGCAGGAAACCACTTTTGCACTTGTATTAGTGTGAAAAAACCACTTTTCGCACTTGTGTTAGTGTTGAAAAACCACTTTTCGCACTTGTGTTGGTGCAGGAAACCACTTTTGCACTTGTATTAGTGTGGAAAAAACACTTTTTGCACTTGTGATAGTGTTGAAAAACCACTTTTCGCACTTGTGTTAGTATTGAAAAAACACTTTTCGCACTTGTGTTGGTGCAGGAAACCACTTTTGCACTGGTATTAGTGTGGAAAAACCACTTTTCGCACTTGTGTTTGTGTTGAAAAACCACTTTTCGCACTTGTGTTAGTGTTGAAAAACCACTTTTCGCACTTGTGTTGGTGCAGGAAACCACTTTTGCACTTGTATTAGTGTGGAAAAAACACTTTTTGCACTTGTGATAGTGTTGAAAAACCACTTTTGCACTTGTATTAGTGTGGAAAAAACACTTTTTGCACTTGTGATAGTGTTGAAAAAACACTTTTCGCACTTGTGTTAGTGTTGAAAAACCACTTTTCGCACTTGTGTTAGTGTTGAAAAACCACTTTTCGCACATGTATTAGTGTTGAAAAACCACTTTTCGCACTTGTGTTGGTGCAGGAAACCACTTTTGCACTGGTATTAGTGTGGAAAAACCACTTTTCGCACTTGTGTTTGTGTTGAAAAACCACTTTTCGCACTTGTGTTAGTGTTGAAAAACCACTTTTCGCACTTGTGTTGGTGCAGGAAACCACTTTTGCACTTGTATTAGTGTGGAAAAAACACTTTTTGCACTTGTGATAGTGTTGAAAAACCACTTTTGCACTTGTATTAGTGTGGAAAAAACACTTTTTGCACTTGTGATAGTGTTGAAAAAACACTTTTCGCACTTGTGTTAGTGTTGAAAAACCACTTTTCGCACTTGTGTTAGTGTTGAAAAACCACTTTTCGCACATGTATTAGTGTTGAAAAACCACTTTTCGCACTTGTGTTGGTGCAGGAAACCACTTTTGCACTTGTATTAGTGTGGAAAACCCACGTTTTGCACTTGTGTTAGTGTTGAAAAACCACTTTTCGCACTTGTGTTGGTGCAGTAAACCACTTTTGCACTTGTATTAGTGTGGAAAAACCACTTTTCGCACTTGTGTTAGTGTTGAAAAACCACTTTTCACACTTGTGTTAGTGTTGAAAAACCACTTTTCGCACTTGTGTTAGTGTTGAAAAACCACTTTTCGCACTTGTGTTGGTGCAGGAAACCACTTTTGCACTTGTATTAGTGTGGAAAAAACACTTTTCGCACTTGTGTTAGTGTTGAAAAACCACTTTTCGCACTTGTGTTGGTGCAGGAAACCACTTTTGCACTTGTATTAGTCTGGAAAAAACACTTTTTGCACTTGTGATAGTGTTGAAAAACCACTTTTCGCACTTGTGTTAGTGTTGAAAAACCACTTTTCGCACTTGTGTTGGTGCAGGAAACCACATTTGCACTTGTATTAGTGTGGAAAAACAACTTTTCGCACTTGTGTTAGTGTTGAAAAACGACTTTTCGCACTTGTGTTAGTGTTGAAAAACCACTTTTTGCACTTGTGTTGGTGCAGGAAACCACTTTTGCACTTGTATTAGTGTGGAAAAACCACTTTTCGCACTTGTGTTATTGTTGTAAAACCACTTTTCACACTTGTGTTAGTGTTGAAAAACCACTTTTCGCACTTGTGTTAGTGTTGAAAAACCACTTTTCGCACTTGTGTTGGTGCAGGAAACCACTTTTGCACTTGTATTAGTGTGAAAAAACCACTTTTCGCACTTGTGTTAGTGTTGAAAAACCACTTTTCGCACTTGTGTTGGTGCAGGAAACCACTTTTGCACTTGTATTAGTGTGGAAAAAACACTTTTTGCACTTGTGATAGTGTTGAAAAACCACTTTTCGCACTTGTGTTAGTATTGAAAAAACACTTTTCGCACTTGTGTTGGTGCAGGAAACCACTTTTGCACTGGTATTAGTGTGGAAAAACCACTTTTCGCACTTGTGTTTGTGTTGAAAAACCACTTTTCGCACTTGTGTTAGTGTTGAAAAACCACTTTTCGCACTTGTGTTGGTGCAGGAAACCACTTTTGCACTTGTATTAGTGTGGAAAAAACACTTTTTGCACTTGTGATAGTGTTGAAAAACCACTTTTGCACTTGTATTAGTGTGGAAAAAACACTTTTTGCACTTGTGATAGTGTTGAAAAAACACTTTTCGCACTTGTGTTAGTGTTGAAAAACCACTTTTCGCACTTGTGTTAGTGTTGAAAAACCACTTTTCGCACATGTATTAGTGCTGAAAAACCACTTTTCGCACTTGTGTTGGTGCAGGAAACCACTTTTGCACTTGTATTAGTGTGGAAAAACCACGTTTTGCACTTGTGTTAGTGTTGAAAAACCACTTTTCGCACTTGTGTTGGTGCAGTAAACCACTTTTGCACTTGTATTAGTGTGGAAAAACCACTTTTCGCACTTGTGTTAGTGTTGAAAAACCATTTTTCGCACTTGTGTTAGTGTTGAAAAACCATTTTTCGCACTTGTGTTAGTGTTGAAAAACCACTTTTCGCACTTGTGTTAGTGTTGAAAAACCACTTTTCGCACTTGTGTTAGTGTTGCAAAACCACTTTTCGCACCTGTGTTAGTGTTGAAAAACCACTTTTCGCACTTGTGTTGGTACAGGAAACCACTTTTGCACTTGTATTAGTGTGGAAAAAACACTTTTCGCACTTGTGTTTGTGTTGAAAAAACACTTTTCGCACTTGTGTTAGTGTTGAAAAACCACTTTTCGCACTTGTGTTGGTGCAGGAAACCACTTTTGCACTTGTATTAGTGTGGAAAAAACACTTTTTGCACTTGTGTTAGTGTTGAAAAACCACTTTTCGCACCTGTGTTAGTGTTGAAAAACCACTTTTCGCACTTGTGTTGGTACAGGAAACCACTTTTGCACTTGTATTAGTGTGGAAAAACCACTTTTCGCACTTGTGTTATTGTTGAAAAACCACTTTTCGCACTTGTGTTGGTGCAGGAAACGACTTTTGCACTTGTATTAGTGTCGAAAAACCACTTTTCGCACTTGTGTTAGTGTTGAAAAACCATTTTTCGCACTTGTGTTAGTGTTGAAAAACCACTTTTCGCACTTGTGTTAGCGTTGAAAAAACACTTTTCGCACTTGTGTTTGTGTTGAAAAACCACTTTTCGCACTTGTGTTAGTGTTGAAAAACCACTTTTCGCACTTGTGTTGGTGCAGGAAACCACTTTTGCACTTGTATTAGTCTGGAAAAAACACTTTTTGCACTTGTGATAGTGTTGAAAAACCACTTTTCGCACTTGTGTTAGTGTTGAAAAACCACTTTTCGCACTTGTGTTGGTGCAGGAAACCACTTTTGCACTTGTATTTGTGTGGAAAAACAACTTTTCGCACTTGTGTTAGTGTTGAAAAACCACTTTTCGCACTTGTGTTAGTGTTGAAAAACCACTTTTTGCACTTGTGTTGGTGCAGGAAACCACTTATGCACTTGTATTAGTGTGGAAAAACCACTTTTCGCACTTGTGTTAGTGTTGAAAAACCACTTTTCACACTTGTGTTAGTGTTGAAAAACCACTTTTCGCACTTGTGTTAGTGTTGAAAAACCACTTTTCGCACTTGTGTTGGTGCAGGAAACCACTTTTGCACTTGTATTAGTGTGGAAAAAACACTTTTCGCACTTGTGTTAGTGTTGAAAAACCACTTTTCGCACTTGTGTTGGTGCAGGAAATCACTTTTGCACTTGTATTAGTCTGGAAAAAACACTTTTTGCACTTGTGATAGTGTTGAAAAACCACTTTTCGCACTTGTGTTAGTGTTGAAAAACCACTTTTCGCACTTGTGTTGGTGCAGGAAACCACTTTTGCACTTGTATTAGTGTGGAAAAACAACTTTTCGCACTTGTGTTAGTGTTGAAAAACCACTTTTCGCACTTGTGTTAGTGTTGAAAAACCACTTTTTGCACTTGTGTTGGTGCAGGAAACCACTTTTGCACTTGTATTAGTGTGGAAAAACCACTTTTCGCACTTGTGTTATTGTTGTAAAACCACTTTTCACACTTGTGTTAGTGTTGAAAAACCACTTTTCGCACTTGTGTTAGTGTTGAAAAACCACTTTTCGCACTTGTGTTGGTGCAGGAAACCACTTTTGCACTTGTATTAGTGTGGAAAAACCACTTTTCGCACTTGTGTTAGTGTTGAAAAACCACTTTTCGCACTTGTGTTGGTGCAGGAAACCACTTTTGCACTTGTATTAGTGTGGAAAAAACACTTTTTGCACTTGTGATAGTGTTGAAAAACCACTTTTCGCACTTGTGTTAGTATTGAAAAAACACTTTTCGCACTTGTGTTGGTGCAGGAAACCACTTTTGCACTGGTATTATTGTGGAAAAACCACTTTTCGCACTTGTGTTTGTGTTGAAAAACCACTTTTCGCACTTGTGTTAGTGTTGAAAAACCACTTTTCGCACTTGTGTTGGTGCAGGAAACCACTTTTGCACTTGTATTAGTGTGGAAAAAACACTTTTTGCACTTGTGATAGTGTTGAAAAACCACTTTTGCACTTGTATTAGTGTGGAAAAAACACTTTTTGCACTTGTGATAGTGTTGAAAAAACACTTTTCGCACTTGTGTTAGTGTTGAAAAACCACTTTTCGCACTTGTGTTAGTGTTGAAAAACCACTTTTCGCACATGTATTAGTGTTGAAAAACCACTTTTCGCACTTGTGTTGGTGCAGGAAACCACTTTTGCACTTGTATTAGTGTGGAAAAACCACTTTTTGCACTTGTGTTAGTGTTGAAAAACCACTTTTCGCACTTGTGTTGGTGCAGTAAACCACTTTTGCACTTGTATTAGTGTGGAAAAACCACTTTTCACACTTGTGTTAGTGTTGAAAAACCATTTTTCGCACTTGTGTTAGTGTTGAAAAACCATTTTTCGCACTTGTGTTAGTGTTGAAAAACCACTTTTCGCACTTGTGTTAGTGTTGAAAAACCACTTTTCGCACTTGTGTTAGTGTTGAAAAACCACTTTTTGCACCTGTGTTAGTGTTGAAAAACCACTTTTCGCACTTGTGTTGGTACAGGAAACCACTTTTGCACTTGTATTAGTGTGGAAAAAACACTTTTCGCACTTGTGTTTGTGTTGAAAAAACACTTTTCGCACTTGTGTTAGTGTTGAAAAACCACTTTTCGCACTTGTGTTGGTGCAGGAAACCACTTTTGCACTTGTATTAGTGTGGAAAAAACACTTTTTGCACTTGTGATAGTGTTGAAAAACCACTTTTCGCACTCGTGTTAGTGTTGAAAAACCACTTTTCACACTTGTGTTGGTGCAGGAAACCACTTTTGCACTTGTATTAGTGTGGAAAAACCACTTTTCGCACTTGTGTTAGTGTTGAAAAACCACTTTTCGCACTTGTGTTAGTGTTGAAAAACCACTTTTCGCACTTATGTTAGTGTTGAAAAAACACTTTTCGCACTTGTGTTGGTGCAGGAAACCACTTTTGCACTTGTATTAGTGTGGAAAAACCACTTTTCGCACTTGTGTTAGTGTTGAAAAACCACTTTTCGCACTTGTGTTAGTGTTGAAAAACCACTTTTCGCACTTGTGTTGGTGCAGGAAACCACTTTTGCACTTGTATTAGTGTGGAAAAACCACTTTTCGCACTGGTGTTAGTGTTGAAAAACCACTTTTCGCACTTGTGTTAGTGTTGAAAAACCACTTTTCGCACTTGTGTTGGTGCAGGAAACCACTTTTGCACTTGTATTAGTGTGGGAAAACCACTTTTTGCACTTGTGATAGTGTTGAAAATTCGCACTTGTGTTAGTGTTGAAAAACCACTTTTTGCACTCGTGTTGGTTCAGGAAACCACTTTTGCAATTGTATTAGTGTGGAAAAAACACTTTTCGCACTTGTGTTAGTGTTGAAAAACCACTTTTCGCACTTGTGTTAGTGTTGAAAAACCACTTTTCGCACTTGTGTTAGTGTTGAAAAACCACTTTTGCACTTGTGTTGGTGCAGGAAACCACTTTTGCACTTGTATTAGTGTGGAAAAAACACTTTTCGCACTTGTGTTAGTGTTGAAAAACCACTTTTCGCACTTGTGTTGGTGCAGGAAACCACTTTTGCACTTGTATTAGTGTGGAAAAAACACTTTTTGCACTTGTGATAGTGTTGAAAAACCACTTTTCGCACTTGTGTTAGTATTGAAAAACCACTTTTCGCACTTGTGTTGGTGCAGGAAACCACTTTTGCACTGGTATTAGTGTGGAAAACCACTTTTCGCACTTGTGTTTGTGTTGAAAAACCATTTTTCGCACTTGTGTTAGTGTTGAAAAACCACTTTTCGCACTTGTGTTGGTGCAGGAAACCACTTTTGCACTTGTATTAGTGTGGAAAAAACACTTTTTGCACTTGTGATAATGTTGAAAAACCACTTTTCGCACTTGTGTTCGTGTTGAAAAACCACTTTTCGCACTTGTGTTAGTGTTGAAAAACCACTTTTCGCACTTGTGTTGGTGCAGGAAACCACTTTTGCACTTGTATTAGTGTGGAAAAAACACTTTTCGCACTTGTGTTAGTGTTGAAAAACCACTTTTCGCACTTGTGTTGGTGCAGGAAACCACTTTTGCACTTGTATTAGTGTGGAAAAACCACTTTTCGCACTTGTGTTAGTGTTGAAAAACCACTTTTCGCACTTGTGTTAGTGTTGAAAAACCACTTTTCGCACCTGTGTTAGTGTTGAAAAACCACTTTTCGCACTTGTGTTGGCACAGGAAACCACTTTTGCACTTGTATTAGTGTGCAAAAAACACTTTTCGCACTTGTGTTTGTGTTGAAAAAACACTTTTCGCACTTGTGTTGGTGCAGGAAACGACTTTTGCACTTGTATTAGTGTCGAAAAACCACTTTTCGCACTTGTGTTAGTGTTGAAAAACCATTTTTAGCACTTGTGTTAGTGTTGAAAAACCACTTTTCGCACTTGTGTTAGTGTTGAAAAAACACTTTTCGCACTTGTGTTTGTGTTGAAAAACCACTTTTCGCACTTGTGTTAGTGTTGAAAAACCACTTTTCGCACTTGTGTTGGTGCAGGAAACCACTTTTGCACTTGTATTAGTCTGGAAAAAACACTTTTTGCACTTGTGATAGTGTTGAAAAACAACTTTTCGCACTTGTGTTAGTGTTGAAAAACCACTTTTCGCACTTGTGTTGGTGCAGGAAACCACTTTTGCACTTGTATTAGTGTGGAAAAACAACTTTTCGCACTTGTGTTAGTGTTGAAAAACCACTTTTCGCACTTGTGTTAGTGTTGAAAAACCACTTTTTGCACTTGTGTTGGTGCAGGAAACCACTTTTGCACTTGTATTAGTGTGGAAAAACCACTTTTCGCACTTGTGTTAGTGTTGAAAAACCACTTTTCACACTTGTGTTAGTGTTGAAAAACCACTTTTCGCACTTGTGTTAGTGTTGAAAAACCACTTTTCGCACTTGTGTTGGTGCAGGAAACCACTTTTGCACTTGTATTAGTGTGGAAAAAACACTTTTCGCACTTGTGTTAGTGTTGAAAAACCACTTTTCGCACTTGTGTTGGTGCAGGAAACCACTTTTGCTCTTGTATTAGTGTGGAAAAAACACTTTTTGCACTTGTGATAGTGTTGAAAAACCACTTTTCGCACTTGTGTTAGTATTGAAAAAACACTTTTCGCACTTGTGTTGGTGCAGGAAACCACTTTTGCACTGGTATTAGTGTGGAAAAACCACTTTTCGCACTTGTGTTTGTGTTGAAAAACCACTTTTCGCACTTGTGTTAGTGTTGAAAAACCACTTTTTCGCACTTGTGTTGGTGCAGGAAACCACTTTTGCACTTGTATTAGTGTGGAAAAAACACTTTTTGCACTTGTGATAGTGTTGAAAAACCACTTTTGCACTTGTATTAGTGTGGAAAAAACACTTTTTGCACTTGTGATAGTGTTGAAAAACCACTTTTCGCACTTGTGTTAGTGTTGAAAAACCACTTTTCGCACTTGTGTTCGTGTTGAAAAACCACTTTTCGCACTTGTGTTAGTGTTGAAAAACCACTTTTCGCACTTGTGTTGGTGCAGGAAACCACTTTTGCACTTGTATTAGTGTGGAAAAAACACTTTTCGCACTTGTGTTAGTGTTGAAAAACCACTTTTCGCACTTGTGTTGGTGCAGGAAACCACTTTTGCACTTGTATTAGTGTGGAAAAACCACTTTTCGCACTTGTGTTAGTGTTGAAAAACCACTTTTCGCACTTGTGTTAGTGTTGAAAAACCAGTTTTCGCACCTGTGTTAGTGTTGAAAAACCACTTTTCGCACTTGTGTTGGCACAGGAAACCACTTTTGCACTTGTATTAGTGTGCAAAAAACACTTTTCGCACTTGTGTTTGTGTTGAAAAAACACTTTTCGCACTTGTGTTGGTGCAGGAAACGACTTTTGCACTTGTATTAGTGTCGAAAAACCACTTTTCGCACTTGTGTTAGTGTTGAAAAACCATTTTTAGCACTTGTGTTAGTGTTGAAAAACCACTTTTCGCACTTGTGTTAGTGTTGAAAAAACACTTTTCGCACTTGTGTTTGTGTTGAAAAACCACTTTTCGCACTTGTGTTAGTGTTGAAAAACCACTTTTCGCACTTGTGTTGGTGCAGGAAACCACTTTTGCACTTGTATCAGTCTGGAAAAAACACTTTTTGCACTTGTGATAGTGTTGAAAAACAACTTTTCGCACTTGTGTTAGTGTTGAAAAACCACTTTTCGCACTTGTGTTGGTGCAGGAAACCACTTTTGCACTTGTATTAGTGTGGAAAAACAACTTTTCGCACTTGTGTTAGTGTTGAAAAACCACTTTTCGCACTTGTGTTAGTGTTGAAAAACCACGTTTTGCACTTGTGTTGGTGCAGGAAACCACTTTTGCACTTGTATTAGTGTGGAAAAACCACTTTTCGCACTTGTGTTAGTGTTGAAAAACCACTTTTCACACTTGTGTTAGTGTTGAAAAACCACTTTTCGCACTTGTGTTAGTGTTGAAAAACCACTTTTCGCACTTGTGTTGGTGCAGGAAACCACTTTTGCTCTTGTATTAGTGTGGAAAAAACACTTTTTGCACTTGTGATAGTGTTGAAAAACCACTTTTCGCACTTGTGTTAGTATTGAAAAAACACTTTTCGCACTTGTGTTGGTGCAGGAAACCACTTTTGCACTGGTATTAGTGTGGAAAAACCACTTTTCGCACTTGTGTTTGTGTTGAAAAACCACTTTTCGCACTTGTGTTAGTGTTGAAAAACCACTTTTTCGCACTTGTGTTGGTGCAGGAAACCACTTTTGCACTTGTATTAGTGTGGAAAAAACACTTTTTGCACTTGTGATAGTGTTGAAAAACCACTTTTGCACTTGTATTAGTGTGGAAAAAACACTTTTTGCACTTGTGATAGTGTTGAAAAACCACTTTTCGCACTTGTGTTAGTGTTGAAAAACCACTTTTCGCACTTGTGTTAGTGTTGAAAAACCACTTTTCGCACATGTATTAGTGTTGAAAAACCACTTTTCGCACTTGTGTTGGTGCAGGAAACCACTTTTGCACTTGTATTAGTGTGGAAAAACCACTTTTCGCACTTGTGTTAGTGTTGAAAAACCACTTTTCGCACTTGTGTTGGTGCAGTAAACCACTTTTGCACTTGTATTAGTGTGGAAAAACCACTTTTCGCACTTGTGTTAGTGTTGAAAAACCATTTTTCGCACTTGTTTTAGTGTTGAAAAACCATTTTTCGCACTTGTGTTAGTGTTGAAAAACCACTTTTTGCACTTGTGTTAGTGTTGAAAAACCACTTTTCACACTTGTGTTAGTGTTGAAAAACCACTTTTCGCACCTGTGTTAGTGTTGAAAAACCACTTTTCGCACTTGTGTTGGTACAGGAAACCACTTTTGCACTTGTATTAGTGTGGAAAAAACACTTTTCGCACTTGTGTTTGTGTTGAAAAAACACTTTTCGCACTTGTGTTAGTGTTGAAAAACCACTTTTCGCACTTGTGTTGGTGCAGGAAACCACTTTTGCACTTGTATTAGTGTGGAAAAAACACTTTTTGCACTTGTGATAGTGTTGAAAAACCACTTTTCGCACTTGTGTTAGTGTTGAAAAACCACTTTTCACACTTGTGTTGGTGCAGGAAACCACTTTTGCACTTGTATTAGTGTGGAAAAACCACTTTTCGCACTTGTGTTAGTGTTGAAAAACCACTTTTCGCACTTGTGTTAGTGTTGAAAAACCACTTTTCGCACTTATGTTAGTGTTGAAAAAACACTTTTCGCACTTGTGTTGGTGCAGGAAACCACTTTTGCACTTGTATTAGTGTGGAAAAACCACTTTTCGCACTTGTGTTAGTGTTGAAAAACCACGTTTCGCACTTGTGTTAGTGTTGAAAAACCACTTTTCGCACTTGTGTTGGTGCAGGAAACCACTTTTGCACTTGTATTAGTGTGGAAAAACCACTTTTCGCACTTGTGTTACTGTTGAAAAAACCACTTTTCGCACTTGTGTTAGTGTTGAAAAACCACTTTTCGCACTTGTGTTAGTGTTGAAAAACCACTTTTCGCACTTGTGTTGGTGCAGGAAACCACTTTTGCACTTGTATTAGTGTGGAAAAAAACACTTTTCGCACTTGTGTTAGTGTTGAAAAACCACTTTTCGCACTTGTGTTGGTGCAGGAAACCACTTTTGCACTTGTATTAGTGTTGAAAAAACACTTTTTGCACTTGTGATAGTGTTGAAAAACCACTTTTCGCACTTGTGTTAGTATTGAAAAACCACTTTTCGCACTTGTGTTGGTGCAGGAAACCACTTTTGCACTGGTATTAGTGTGGAAAAACCACTTTTCGCACTTGTGTTTGTGTTGAAAAACCACTTTTCGCACTTGTGTTAGTGTTGAAAAACCACTTTTCGCACTTGTGTTGGTGCAGGAAACCACTTTTGCACTTGTATTAGTGTGGAAAAAAACACTTTTTGCACTTGTGATAGTGTTGAAAAACCACTTTTCGCACTTGTGTTAGTGTTGAAAAACCACTTTTCGCACTTGTGTTAGTGTTGAAAAACCGCTTTTCGCACTTGTGTTGGTGCAGGAAACCACTTTTGCACTTGTATTAGTGTGGAAAAAACACTTTTCGCACTTGTGTTAGTGTTGAAAACCAGTTTTCGCACTTGTGTTGGTGCAGGAAACCACTTTTGCACTTGTATTAGTGTGGAAAAACCACTTTTCGCACTTGTGTTAGTGTTGAAAAACCATTTTTCGCACTTGTGTTAGTGTTGAAAAACCATTTTTCGCACTTGTGTTAGTGTTGAAACACCACTTTTCGCACTTGTGTTAGTGTTGAAAAACCACTTTTTGCACTTGTATTAGTGTGGAAAAACCACTTTTCGCACTTGTGTTAGTGTTGAAAAACCACTTTTCGCACTTGTGTTAGTGTTGAAAAACCACTTTTCGCACCTGTGTTAGTGTTGAAAAACCACTTTTCGCACTTGTGTTGGCACAGGAAACCACTTTTGCACTTGTATTAGTGTGCAAAAAACACTTTTCGCACTTGTGTTTGTGTTGAAAAAACACTTTTCGCACTTGTGTTGGTGCAGGAAACGACTTTTGCACTTGTATTAGTGTCGAAAAACCACTTTTCGCACTTGTGTTAGTGTTGAAAAACCATTTTTAGCACTTGTGTTAGTGTTGAAAAACCACTTTTCGCACTTGTGTTAGTGTTGAAAAAACACTTTTCGCACTTGTGTTTGTGTTGAAAAACCACTTTTCGCACTTGTGTTAGTGTTGAAAAACCACTTTTCGCACTTGTGTTGGTGCAGGAAACCACTTTTGCACTTGTATCAGTCTGGAAAAAACACTTTTTGCACTTGTGATAGTGTTGAAAAACAACTTTTCGCACTTGTGTTAGTGTTGAAAAACCACTTTTCGCACTTGTGTTGGTGCAGGAAACCACTTTTGCACTTGTATTAGTGTGGAAAAACAACTTTTCGCACTTGTGTTAGTGTTGAAAAACCACTTTTCGCACTTGTGTTAGTGTTGAAAAACCACGTTTTGCACTTGTGTTGGTGCAGGAAACCACTTTTGCACTTGTATTAGTGTGGAAAAAACCACTTTTCGCACTTGTGTTAGTGTTGAAAAACCACTTTTCACACTTGTGTTAGTGTTGAAAAACCACTTTTCGCACTTGTGTTAGTGTTGAAAAACCACTTTTCGCACTTGTGTTGGTGCAGGAAACCACTTTTGCTCTTGTATTAGTGTGGAAAAAACACTTTTTGCACTTGTGATAGTGTTGAAAAACCACTTTTCGCACTTGTGTTAGTATTGAAAAAACACTTTTCGCACTTGTGTTGGTGCAGGAAACCACTTTTGCACTGGTATTAGTGTGGAAAAACCACTTTTCGCACTTGTGTTTGTGTTGAAAAACCACTTTTCGCACTTGTGTTAGTGTTGAAAAAACCACTTTTTCGCACTTGTGTTGGTGCAGGAAACCACTTTTGCACTTGTATTAGTGTGGAAAAAACACTTTTTGCACTTGTGATAGTGTTGAAAAACCACTTTTGCACTTGTATTAGTGTGGAAAAAACACTTTTTGCACTTGTGATAGTGTTGAAAAACCACTTTTCGCACTTGTGTTAGTGTTGAAAAACCACTTTTCGCACTTGTGTTAGTGTTGAAAAACCACTTTTCGCACATGTATTAGTGTTGAAAAACCACTTTTCGCACTTGTGTTGGTGCAGGAAACCACTTTTGCACTTGTATTAGTGTGGAAAAACCACTTTTCGCACTTGTGTTAGTGTTGAAAAACCACTTTTCGCACTTGTGTTGGTGCAGTAAACCACTTTTGCACTTGTATTAGTGTGGAAAAAACCACTTTTCGCACTTGTGTTAGTGTTGAAAAACCATTTTTCGCACTTGTTTTAGTGTTGAAAAAACCATTTTTCGCACTTGTGTTAGTGTTGAAAAACCACTTTTTGCACTTGTGTTAGTGTTGAAAACCCACTTTTCACACTTGTGTTAGTGTTGAAAAACCACTTTTCGCACCTGTGTTAGTGTTGAAAAACCACTTTTCGCACTTGTGTTGGTACAGGAAACCACTTTTGCACTTGTATTAGTGTGGAAAAAAACACTTTTCGCACTTGTGTTTGTGTTGAAAAAACACTTTTCGCACTTGTGTTAGTGTTGAAAAACCACTTTTCGCACTTGTGTTGGTGCAGGAAACCACTTTTGCACTTGTATTAGTGTGGAAAAAACACTTTTTGCACTTGTGATAGTGTTGAAAAACCACTTTTCGCACTTGTGTTAGTGTTGAAAAACCACTTTTCACACTTGTGTTGGTGCAGGAAACCACTTTTGCACTTGTATTAGTGTGGAAAAACCACTTTTCGCACTTGTGTTAGTGTTGAAAAACCACTTTTCGCACTTGTGTTAGTGTTGAAAAACCACTTTTCGCACTTATGTTAGTGTTGAAAAAACACTTTTCGCACTTGTGTTGGTGCAGGAAACCACTTTTGCACTTGTATTAGTGTGGAAAAACCACTTTTCGCACTTGTGTTAGTGTTGAAAAACCACGTTTCGCACTTGTGTTAGTGTTGAAAAAACCACTTTTCGCACTTGTGTTGGTGCAGGAAACCACTTTTGCACTTGTATTAGTGTGGAAAAACCACTTTTCACACTTGTGTTACTGTTGAAAAACCACTTTTCGCACTTGTGTTAGTGTTGAAAAACCACTTTTCGCACTTGTGTTAGTGTTGAAAAACCACTTCGCACTTGTGTTGGTGCAGGAAACCACTTTTGCACTTGTATTAGTGTGGAAAAAACACTTTTCGCACTTGTGTTAGTGTTGAAAAACCACTTTTCGCACTTGTGTTGGTGCAGGAAACCACTTTTGCACTTGTATTAGTGTTGAAAAAACACTTTTTGCACTTGTGATAGTGTTGAAAAACCACTTTTCGCACTTGTGTTAGTATTGAAAAACCACTTTTCGCACTTGTGTTGGTGCAGGAAACCACTTTTGCACTGGTATTAGTGTGGAAAAACCACTTTTCGCACTTGTGTTTGTGTTGAAAAACCACTTTTCGCACTTGTGTTAGTGTTGAAAAACCACTTTTCGCACTTGTGTTGGTGCAGGAAACCACTTTTGCACTTGTATTAGTGTGGAAAAAACACTTTTTGCACTTGTGATAGTGTTGAAAAACCACTTTTCGCACTTGTGTTAGTGTTGAAAAACCACTTTTCGCACTTGTGTTAGTGTTGAAAAACCGCTTTTCGCACTTGTGTTGGTGCAGGAAACCACTTTTGCACTTGTATTAGTGTGGAAAAAACACTTTTCGCACTTGTGTTAGTGTTGAAAACCAGTTTTCGCACTTGTGTTGGTGCAGGAAACCACTTTTGCACTTGTATTAGTGTGGAAAAACCACTTTTCGCACTTGTGTTAGTGTTGAAAAACCATTTTTCGCACTTGTGTTAGTGTTGAAAAACCATTTTTCGCACTTGTGTTAGTGTTGAAACACCACTTTTCGCACTTGTGTTAGTGTTGAAAAACCACTTTTTGCACTTGTGTTAGTGTTGAAAAACCACTTTTCACACCTGTGTTAGTGTTGAAAAACCACTTTTCGCACTTGTGTTGGTACAGGAAACCACTTTTGCACTTGTATTAGTGTGGAAAAAACACTTTTCGCTCTTGTGTTTGTGTTGAAAAACCACTTTTCGCACTTGTGTTGGTGTTGAAAAACCACTTTTCGCACTTGTGTTGGTGCAGGAAACCACTTTTGCACTTGTATTAGTGTGGAAAAACCACTTTTCGCACTTGTGTTAGTGTTGAAAAACCACTTTTCGCACTTGTGTTAGTGTTGAAAAACCACTTTTCGCACTTATGTTAGTGTTGAAAAACCACTTTTCGCACTTGTGTTGGTGCAGGAAACCACTTTTGCACTTGTATTAGTGTGGAAAAACCACTTTTCGCACTTGTATTAGTGTGGAAAAACCACTTTTCGCACTTGTGTTAGTGTTGAAAAACCACTTTTCCCACTTGTGATAGTGTTGAAAAACCACTTTTCACACTTTTGTTGGTGCAGGAAACCACTTTTGCACTTGTATTAGTGTGGAAAAACCGCTTTTCGCACTTGTGTTAGTGTTGAAAAACCACTTTATGCACTTGTGTTAGTGTTGAAAAACCACTTTTCGCACTTGTGTTGGTGCAGGAAACCACTTTTGCACTTGTATTAGTGTGGAAAAACCACTTTTGCACTTGTGATAGTGTTGAAAAACCACTTTTCGCACTTGTGTTAGTGTTGAAAAACCACTTTTCGCACTTGTGTTGGTGCAGGAAACTACTTTTGCACTTGTATTAGTGTGGAAAAACACTTTTCGCACTTGTGTTAGTGTTGAAAAACCACTTTTCGCACTTGTGTTAGTGTTAAAAAAAACAAATTTTCGCACTTGTGTTAGTGTTGAAAAACCACTTTTCGCACTTGTGTTGGTGCAGGAAACCACTTTTGCACTTGTATTAGTGTGGAAAAAACACTTTTCGCACTTGTGTTAGTGTTGAAAAACCACTTTTCGCACTTGTGTTAGTGTTGAAAAACCACTTTTCGCACTTGTGTTGGTGCAGGAAACCACTTTTGCACTTGTATTAGTGTGGAAAAAACTCTTTTTGCACTTGTGATAGTGTTGAAAAATCACTTTTCGCACTTGTGTTAGTGTTGAAAAACCACTTTTCGCACTTGTGTTGGTGCAGGAAACCACTTTTGCACTTGTATTAGTGTGGAAAAACCACTTTTCGCACTTGTGTTAGTGTTGAAAAACCACTTTTCGCACTTGTGTTAGTGTTGAAAAACCACTTTTCGCACTTGTGTTAGTGTGGAAAAACCACTTTTCGCACTTGTGTTAGTGTTGAAAAACCACTTTTCGCACTTGTGTTAGTGTTAAAAAACCACTTTTTGCACTTGTGTTAGTGTTGAAAAACCACTTTTCGCACTTATGATAGTGTTGAAAAACCACTTTTCGCACTTGTGTTGATGCAGGAAACCACTTTTGCACTTGTATTAGTGTGGAAAAACCACTTTTCGCACTTGTGTTAGTGTTGAAAAACCACTTTTCGCACTTGTGTTAGTGTTGAAAAACCACTTTTCGCACTTGTGTTAGTGTTGAAAAACCACTTTTCGCACTTGTGTTAGTGTTGAAAAACCACTTTTCGCACTTGTGTTGGTGCAGGAAACCACTTTTGCACTTGTATTAGTGTGGAAAAAACACTTTTTGCACTTGTGATAGTGTTGAAAAACCACTTTTCGCACTTGTGTTAGTGTTGAAAAACCACTTTTCGCACTTGTGTTGGTGCAGGAAACCACTTTTGCACTTGTATTAGTGTGGAAAAACCACTTTTCACACTTGTTTTAGTGTTGAAAAACCACTTTTCGCACTTGTGTTAGTGTTGAAAAACCACTTTTCGCACTTGTGTTGGTGCAGGAAACCACTTTTGCACTTGTATTAGTGTGGAACAAATACTTTTTGCACTTGTGATAGTGTTGAAAAACCACTTTTCGCACTTGTGTTAGTGTTGAAAAACCACTTTTCGCACTTGTGTTAGTGTTGAAAAACCACTTTTCGCACTTGTGTTAGTGTTGAAAAACCACTTTTTGCACCTGTGTTAGTGTTGAAAAACCACTTTTCGCACTTGTGTTGGTGCAGGAAACCACTTTTGCACTTGTATTAGTGTGGAAAAAACACTTTTCGCACTTGTGTTAGTGTTGAAAAACCACTTTTCGCACTTGTGTTAGTGTTGAAAAACCACTTTTCGCACTTGTGTTGGTGCAGGAAACCACTTTTGCACTTGTATTAGTGTGGAAAAAACACTTTTTGCACTTGTGATAGTGTTGATTTTCGCACTTGTGTTAGTGTTGAAAAACCACTTTTCGCACTTGTGTTGGTGCAGGAAACCACTTTTGCACTTGTATTAGTGTGGAAAAACCACTTTTCGCACTTGTGTTAGTGTTGAAAAACCACTTTTCGCACTTGTGTTAGTGTTGAAAAACCACTTTTCGCACTTGTGTTAGTGTGGAAAAACCACTTTTCGCACTTGTGTTAGTGTTGAAAAACCACTTTTCGCACTTGTGTTAGTGTTGAAAAACCACTTTTCGCACTTGTGTTAGTGTTGAAAAACCACTTTTCACACTTGTGTTGGTGCAGGAAACCACTTTTGCACTTGTATTAGTGTGGAAAAACCACTTTTCGCACTTGTGTTAGTGTTGAAAAACCACTTTTCGCACTTGTGTTAGTGTTGAAAAACCACTTTTCGCACTTATGTTAGTGTTGAAAAAACACTTTTCGCACTTGTGTTGGTGCAGGAAACCACTTTTGCACTTGTATTAGTGTGGAAAAACCACTTTTCGCACTTGTGTTAGTGTTGAAAAACCACGTTTCGCACTTGTGTTAGTGTTGAAAAACCACTTTTCGCACTTGTGTTGGTGCAGGAAACCACTTTTGCACTTGTATTAGTGTGGAAAAACCACTTTTCGCACTTGTGTTACTGTTGAAAAACCACTTTTCGCACTTGTGTTAGTGTTGAATAACCACTTTTCGCACTTGTGTTAGTGTTGAAAAACCACTTTTCGCACTTGTGTTGGTGCAGGAAACCACTTTTGCACTTGTATTAGTGTGGAAAAAACACTTTTCGCACTTGTGTTAGTGTTGAAAAACCACTTTTCGCACTTGTGTTGGTGCAGGAAACCACTTTTGCACTTGTATTAGTGTTGAAAAAACACTTTTTGCACTTGTGATAGTGTTGAAAAACCACTTTTCGCACTTGTGTTAGTATTGAAAAACCACTTTTCGCACTTGTGTTGGTGCAGGAAACCACTTTTGCACTGGTATTAGTGTGGAAAAACCACTTTTCGCACTTGTGTTTGTGTTGAAAAACCACTTTTCGCACTTGTGTTAGTGTTGAAAAACCACTTTTCGCACTTGTGTTGGTGCAGGAAACCACTTTTGCACTTGTATTAGAGTGGAAAAAACACTTTTTGCACTTGTGATAGTGTTGAAAAACCACTTTTCGCACTTGTGTTAGTGTTGAAAAACCACTTTTCGCACTTGTGTTAGTGTTGAAAAACCACTTTTCGCACTTGTGTTGGTGCAGGAAACCACTTTTGCACTTGTATTAGTGTGGAAAAACCACTTTTCGCACTTGTGTTAGTGTTGAAAAACCACTTTTCGCACTTGTGTTAGTGTTGAAAAACCACTTTTCGCACTTGTGTTAGTGTGGAAAAACCACTTTTCGCACTTGTGTTAGTGTTGAAAAACCACTTTTCGCACTTGTGTTAGTGTTGAAAAACCACTTTTCGCACTTGTGTTAGTGTTGAAAAACCACTTTTCACACTTGTGTTGGTGCAGGAAACCACTTTTGCACTTGTATTAGTGTGGAAAAACCACTTTTCGCACTTGTGTTAGTGTTGAAAAACCACTTTTCGCACTTGTGTTAGTGTTGAAAAACCACTTTTCGCACTTATGTTAGTGTTGAAAAAACACTTTTCGCACTTGTGTTGGTGCAGGAAACCACTTTTGCACTTGTATTAGTGTGGAAAAACCACTTTTCGCACTTGTGTTAGTGTTGAAAAACCACGTTTCGCACTTGTGTTAGTGTTGAAAAACCACTTTTCGCACTTGTGTTGGTGCAGGAAACCACTTTTGCACTTGTATTAGTGTGGAAAAACCACTTTTCGCACTTGTGTTACTGTTGAAAAACCACTTTTCGCACTTGTGTTAGTGTTGAAAAACCACTTTTCGCACTTGTGTTAGTGTTGAAAAACCACTTTTCGCACTTGTGTTGGTGCAGGAAACCACTTTTGCACTTGTATTAGTGTGGAAAAAACACTTTTCGCACTTGTGTTAGTGTTGAAAAACCACTTTTCGCACTTGTGTTGGTGCAGGAAACCACTTTTGCACTTGTATTAGTGTTGAAAAAACACTTTTTGCACTTGTGATAGTGTTGAAAAAGCACTTTTCGCACTTGTGTTAGTATTGAAAAACCACTTTTCGCACTTGTGTTGGTGCAGGAAACCACTTTTGCACTGGTATTAGTGTGGAAAAACCACTTTTCGCACTTGTGTTTGTGTTGAAAAACCACTTTTCGCACTTGTGTTAGTGTTGAAAAACCACTTTTCGCACTTGTGTTGGTGCAGGAAACCACTTTTGCACTTGTATTAGTGTGGAAAAAACACTTTTTGCACTTGTGATAGTGTTGAAAAACCACTTTTCGCACTTGTGTTAGTGTTGAAAAACCACTTTTCGCACTTGTGTTAGTGTTGAAAAACCGCTTTTCACACTTGTGTTGGTGCAGGAAACCACTTTTGCACTTGTATTAGTGTGGAAAAAACACTTTTCGCACTTGTGTTAGTGTTGAAAACCAGTTTTCGCACTTGTGTTGGTGCAGGAAACCACTTTTGCACTTGTATTAGTGTGGAAAAACCACTTTTCGCACTTGTGTTAGTGTTGAAAAACCATTTTTCGCACTTGTGTTAGTGTTGAAAAACCATTTTTCGCACTTGTGTTAGTGTTGAAACACCACTTTTCGCACTTGTGTTAGTGTTGAAAAACCACTTTTTGCACTTGTGTTAGTGTTGAAAAACCACTTTTCACACCTGTGTTAGTGTTGAAAAACCACTTTTCGCACTTGTGTTGGTACAGGAAACCACTTTTGCACTTGTATTAGTGTGGAAAAAACACTTTTCGCTCTTGTGTTTGTGTTGAAAAACCACTTTTCGCACTTGTGTTGGTGTTGAAAAACCACTTTTCGCACTTGTGTTGGTGCAGGAAACCACTTTTGCACTTGTATTAGTGTGGAAAAACCACTTTTCGCACTTGTGTTAGTGTTGAAAAACCACTTTTCGCACTTGTGTTAGTGTTGAAAAACCACTTTTCGCACTTATGTTAGTGTTGAAAAACCACTTTTCGCACTTGTGTTGGTGCAGGAAACCACTTTTGCACTTGTATTAGTGTGGAAAAACCACTTTTCGCACTTGTATTAGTGTGGAAAAACCACTTTTCGCACTTGTGTTAGTGTTGAAAAACCACTTTTCCCACTTGTGATAGTGTTGAAAAACCACTTTTCACACTTTTGTTGGTGCAGGAAACCACTTTTGCACTTGTATTAGTGTGGAAAAACCCCTTTTCGCACTTGTGTTAGTGTTGAAAAACCACTTTTTGCACTTGTGTTAGTGTTGAAAAACCACTTTTCGCACTTGTGTTGGTGCAGGAAACCACTTTTGCACTTGTATTAGTGTGGAAAAACCACTTTTGCACTTGTGATAGTGTTGAAAAACCACTTTTCGCACTTGTGTTAGTGTTGAAAAACCACTTTTCGCACTTGTGTTGGTGCAGGAAACTACTTTTGCACTTGTATTAGTGTGGAAAAACACTTTTCGCACTTGTGTTAGTGTTGAAAAACCACTTTTCGCACTTGTGTTAGTGTTAAAAAAAACAAATTTTCGCACTTGTGTTAGTGTTGAAAAACCACTTTTCGCACTTGTGTTGGTGCAGGAAACCACTTTTGCACTTGTATTAGTGTGGAAAAAACACTTTTCGCACTTGTGTTAGTGTTGAAAAACCACTTTTCGCACTTGTGTTAGTGTTGAAAAACCACTTTTCGCACTTGTGTTGGTGCAGGAAACCACTTTTGCACTTGTATTAGTGTGGAAAAAACTCTTTTTGCACTTGTGATAGTGTTGAAAAATCACTTTTCGCACTTGTGTTAGTGTTGAAAAACCACTTTTCGCACTTGTGTTGGTGCAGGAAACCACTTTTGCACTTGTATTAGTGTGGAAAAACCACTTTTCGCACTTGTGTTAGTGTTGAGAAACCACTTTTCGCACTTGTGTTAGTGTTGAAAAACCACTTTTCGCACTTGTGTTAGTGTGGAAAAACCACTTTTCGCACTTGTGTTAGTGTTGAAAAACCACTTTTCGCACTTGTGTTAGTGTTGAAAAACCACTTTTCGCACTTGTGTTAGTGTTGAAAAACCACTTTTCACACTTGTGTTGGTGCAGGAAACCACTTTTGCACTTGTATTAGTGTGGAAAAACCACTTTTCGCACTTGTGTTAGTGTTGAAAAACCACTTTTCGCACTTGTGTTAGTGTTGAAAAACCACTTTTCGCACTTATGTTAGTGTTGAAAAAACACTTTTCGCACTTGTGTTGGTGCAGGAAACCACTTTTGCACTTGTATTAGTGTGGAAAAACCACTTTTCGCACTTGTGTTAGTGTTGAAAAACCACGTTTCGCACTTGTGTTAGTGTTGAAAAACCACTTTTCGCACTTGTGTTGGTGCAGGAAACCACTTTTGCACTTGTATTAGTGTGGAAAAACCACTTTTCGCACTTGTGTTACTGTTGAAAAACCACTTTTCGCACTTGTGTTAGTGTTGAAAAACCACTTTTCGCACTTGTGTTAGTGTTGAAAAACCACTTTTCGCACTTGTGTTGGTGCAGGAAACCACTTTTGCACTTGTATTAGTGTGGAAAAAACACTTTTCGCACTTGTGTTAGTGTTGAAAAACCACTTTTCGCACTTGTGTTGGTGCAGGAAACCACTTTTGCACTTGTATTAGTGTTGAAAAAACACTTTTTGCACTTGTGATAGTGTTGAAAAAGCACTTTTCGCACTTGTGTTAGTATTGAAAAACCACTTTTCGCACTTGTGTTGGTGCAGGAAACCACTTTTGCACTGGTATTAGTGTGGAAAAACCACTTTTCGCACTTGTGTTTGTGTTGAAAAACCACTTTTCGCACTTGTGTTAGTGTTGAAAAACCACTTTTCGCACTTGTGTTGGTGCAGGAAACCACTTTTGCACTTGTATTAGTGTGGAAAAAACACTTTTTGCACTTGTGATAGTGTTGAAAAACCACTTTTCGCACTTGTGTTAGTGTTGAAAAACCACTTTTCGCACTTGTGTTAGTGTTGAAAAACCGCTTTTCGCACTTGTGTTGGTGCAGGAAACCACTTTTGCACTTGTATTAGTGTGGAAAAAACACTTTTCGCACTTGTGTTAGTGTTGAAAACCAGTTTTCGCACTTGTGTTGGTGCAGGAAACCACTTTTGCACTTGTATTAGTGTGGAAAAACCACTTTTCGCACTTGTGTTAGTGTTGAAAAACCATTTTTCGCACTTGTGTTAGTGTTGAAAAACCATTTTTCGCACTTGTGTTAGTGTTGAAACACCACTTTTCGCACTTGTGTTAGTGTTGAAAAACCACTTTTTGCACTTGTGTTAGTGTTGAAAAACCACTTTTCACACCTGTGTTAGTGTTGAAAAACCACTTTTCGCACTTGTGTTGGTACAGGAAACCACTTTTGCACTTGTATTAGTGTGGAAAAAACACTTTTCGCTCTTGTGTTTGTGTTGAAAAACCACTTTTCGCACTTGTGTTGGTGTTGAAAAACCACTTTTCGCACTTGTGTTGGTGCAGGAAACCACTTTTGCACTTGTATTAGTGTGGAAAAACCACTTTTCGCACTTGTGTTAGTGTTGAAAAACCACTTTTCGCACTTGTGTTAGTGTTGAAAAACCACTTTTCGCACTTATGTTAGTGTTGAAAAACCACTTTTCGCACTTGTGTTGGTGCAGGAAACCACTTTTGCACTTGTATTAGTGTGGAAAAACCACTTTTCGCACTTGTATTAGTGTGGAAAAACCACTTTTCGCACTTGTGTTAGTGTTGAAAAACCACTTTTCCCACTTGTGATAGTGTTGAAAAACCACTTTTCACACTTTTGTTGGTGCAGGAAACCACTTTTGCACTTGTATTAGTGTGGAAAAACCCCTTTTCGCACTTGTGTTAGTGTTGAAAAACCACTTTTTGCACTTGTGTTAGTGTTGAAAAACCACTTTTCGCACTTGTGTTGGTGCAGGAAACCACTTTTGCACTTGTATTAGTGTGGAAAAACCACTTTTGCACTTGTGATAGTGTTGAAAAACCACTTTTCGCACTTGTGTTGGTGTTGAAAAACCACTTTTCGCACTTGTGTTGGTGCAGGAAACCACTTTTGCACTTGTATTAGTGTGGAAAAACCACTTTTCGCACTTGTGTTAGTGTTGAAAAACCACTTTTCGCACTTGTGTTAGTGTTGAAAAACCACTTTTCGCACTTATGTTAGTGTTGAAAAACCACTTTTCGCACTTGTGTTGGTGCAGGAAACCACTTTTGCACTTGTATTAGTGTGGAAAAACCACTTTTCGCACTTGTATTAGTGTGGAAAAACCACTTTTCGCACTTGTGTTAGTGTTGAAAAACCACTTTTCCCACTTGTGATAGTGTTGAAAAACCACTTTTCACACTTTTGTTGGTGCAGGAAACCACTTTTGCACTTGTATTAGTGTGGAAAAACCCCTTTTCGCACTTGTGTTAGTGTTGAAAAACCACTTTTTGCACTTGTGTTAGTGTTGAAAAACCACTTTTCGCACTTGTGTTGGTGCAGGAAACCACTTTTGCACTTGTATTAGTGTGGAAAAACCACTTTTGCACTTGTGATAGTGTTGAAAAACCACTTTTCGCACTTGTGTTAGTGTTGAAAAACCACTTTTCGCACTTGTGTTGGTGCAGGAAACTACTTTTGCACTTGTATTAGTGTGGAAAAACACTTTTCGCACTTGTGTTAGTGTTGAAAAACCACTTTTCGCACTTGTGTTAGTGTTAAAAAAAACAAATTTTCGCACTTGTGTTAGTGTTGAAAAACCACTTTTCGCACTTGTGTTGGTGCAGGAAACCACTTTTGCACTTGTATTAGTGTGGAAAAAACACTTTTCGCACTTGTGTTAGTGTTGAAAAACCACTTTTCGCACTTGTGTTAGTGTTGAAAAACCACTTTTCGCACTTGTGTTGGTGCAGGAAACCACTTTTGCACTTGTATTAGTGTGGAAAAAACTCTTTTTGCACTTGTGATAGTGTTGAAAAATCACTTTTCGCACTTGTGTTAGTGTTGAAAAACCACTTTTCGCACTTGTGTTGGTGCAGGAAACCACTTTTGCACTTGTATTAGTGTGGAAAAACCACTTTTCGCACTTGTGTTAGTGTTGAGAAACCACTTTTCGCACTTGTGTTAGTGTTGAAAAACCACTTTTCGCACTTGTGTTAGTGTGGAAAAACCACTTTTCGCACTTGTGTTAGTGTTGAAAAACCACTTTTCGCACTTGTGTTAGTGTTGAAAAACCACTTTTCGCACTTGTGTTAGTGTTGAAAAACCACTTTTCACACTTGTGTTGGTGCAGGAAACCACTTTTGCACTTGTATTAGTGTGGAAAAACCACTTTTCGCACTTGTGTTAGTGTTGAAAAACCACTTTTCGCACTTGTGTTAGTGTTGAAAAACCACTTTTCGCACTTATGTTAGTGTTGAAAAAACACTTTTCGCACTTGTGTTGGTGCAGGAAACCACTTTTGCACTTGTATTAGTGTGGAAAAACCACTTTTCGCACTTGTGTTAGTGTTGAAAAACCACGTTTCGCACTTGTGTTAGTGTTGAAAAACCACTTTTCGCACTTGTGTTGGTGCACGAAACCACTTTTGCACTTGTATTAGTGTGGAAAAACCACTTTTCGCACTTGTGTTACTGTTGAAAAACCACTTTTCGCACTTGTGTTAGTGTTGAAAAACCACTTTTCGCACTTGTGTTAGTGTTGAAAAACCACTTTTCGCACTTGTGTTGGTGCAGGAAACCACTTTTGCACTTGTATTAGTGTGGAAAAAACACTTTTCGCACTTGAGTTAGTGTTGAAAAACCACTTTTCGCACTTGTGTTGGTGCAGGAAACCACTTTTGCACTTGTATTAGTGTTGAAAAAACACTTTTTGCACTTGTGATAGTGTTGAAAAAGCACTTTTCGCACTTGTGTTAGTATTGAAAAACCACTTTTCGCACTTGTGTTGGTGCAGGAAACCACTTTTGCACTGGTATTAGTGTGGAAAAACCACTTTTCGCACTTGTGTTTGTGTTGAAAAACCACTTTTCGCACTTGTGTTAGTGTTGAAAAACCACTTTTCGCACTTGTGTTGGTGCAGGAAACCACTTTTGCACTTGTATTAGTGTGGAAAAAACACTTTTTGCACTTGTGATAGTGTTGAAAAACCACTTTTCGCACTTGTGTTAGTGTTGAAAAACCACTTTTCGCACTTGTGTTAGTGTTGAAAAACCGCTTTTCGCACTTGTGTTGGTGCAGGAAACCACTTTTGCACTTGTATTAGTGTGGAAAAAACACTTTTCGCACTTGTGTTAGTGTTGAAAACCAGTTTTCGCACTTGTGTTGGTGCAGGAAACCACTTTTGCACTTGTATTAGTGTGGAAAAACCACTTTTCGCACTTGTGTTAGTGTTGAAAAACCATTTTTCGCACTTGTGTTAGTGTTGAAAAACCATTTTTCGCACTTGTGTTAGTGTTGAAACACCACTTTTCGCACTTGTGTTAGTGTTGAAAAACCACTTTTTGCACTTGTGTTAGTGTTGAAAAACCACTTTTCACACCTGTGTTAGTGTTGAAAAACCACTTTTCGCACTTGTGTTGGTACAGGAAACCACTTTTGCACTTGTATTAGTGTGGAAAAAACACTTTTCGCTCTTGTGTTTGTGTTGAAAAACCACTTTTCGCACTTGTGTTGGTGTTGAAAAACCACTTTTCGCACTTGTGTTGGTGCAGGAAACCACTTTTGCACTTGTATTAGTGTGGAAAAACCACTTTTCGCACTTGTGTTAGTGTTGAAAAACCACTTTTCGCACTTGTGTTAGTGTTGAAAAACCACTTTTCACACTTATGTTAGTGTTGAAAAACCACTTTTCGCACTTGTGTTGGTGCAGGAAACCACTTTTGCACTTGTATTAGTGTGGAAAAACCACTTTTCGCACTTGTATTAGTGTGGAAAAACCACTTTTCGCACTTGTGTTAGTGTTGAAAAACCACTTTTCCCACTTGTGATAGTGTTGAAAAACCACTTTTCACACTTTTGTTGGTGCAGGAAACCACTTTTGCACTTGTATTAGTGTGGAAAAACCCCTTTTCGCACTTGTGTTAGTGTTGAAAAACCACTTTTTGCACTTGTGTTAGTGTTGAAAAACCACTTTTCGCACTTGTGTTGGTGCAGGAAACCACTTTTGCACTTGTATTAGTGTGGAAAAACCACTTTTGCACTTGTGATAGTGTTGAAAAACCACTTTTCGCACTTGTGTTAGTGTTGAAAAACCACTTTTCGCACTTGTGTTGGTGCAGGAAACTACTTTTGCACTTGTATTAGTGTGGAAAAACACTTTTCGCACTTGTGTTAGTGTTGAAAAACCACTTTTCGCACTTGTGTTAGTGTTAAAAAAAACAAATTTTCGCACTTGTGTTAGTGTTGAAAAACCACTTTTCGCACTTGTGTTGGTGCAGGAAACCACTTTTGCACTTGTATTAGTGTGGAAAAAACACTTTTCGCACTTGTGTTAGTGTTGAAAAACCACTTTTCGCACTTGTGTTAGTGTTGAAAAACCACTTTTCGCACTTGTGTTGGTGCAGGAAACCACTTTTGCACTTGTATTAGTGTGGAAAAAACTCTTTTTGCACTTGTGATAGTGTTGAAAAATCACTTTTCGCACTTGTGTTAGTGTTGAAAAACCACTTTTCGCACTTGTGTTGGTGCAGGAAACCACTTTTGCACTTGTATTAGTGTGGAAAAACCACTTTTCGCACTTGTGTTAGTGTTGAGAAACCACTTTTCGCACTTGTGTTAGTGTTGAAAAACCACTTTTCGCACTTGTGTTAGTGTGGAAAAACCACTTTTCGCACTTGTGTTAGTGTTGAAAAACCACTTTTCGCACTTGTGTTAGTGTTGAAAAACCACTTTTCGCACTTATGATAGTGTTGAAAAACCACTTTTCGCACTTGTGTTGGTGCAGGAAACCACTTTTGCACTTGTATTAGTGTGGAAAAACCACTTTTCGCACTTGTGTTAGTGTTGAAAAACCACTTTTCGCACTTGTGTTAGTGTTGAAAAACCACTTTTCGCACTTGTGTTAGTGTTGAAAAACCACTTTTCGCACTTGTGTTAGTGTTGAAAAACCACTTTTCGCACTTGTGTTGGTGCAGGAAACCACTTTTGCACTTGTATTAGTGTGGAAAAAACACTTTTTGCACTTGTGATAGTGTTGAAAAACCACTTTTCGCACTTGTGTTAGTGTTGAAAAACCACTTTTCGCACTTGTGTTGGTGCAGGAAACCACTTTTGCACTTGTATTAGTGTGGAAAAACCACTTTTCGCACTTGTTTTAGTGTTGAAAAACCACTTTTCGCACTTGTGTTAGTGTTGAAAAACCACTTTTCGCACTTGTGTTGGTGCAGGAAACCACTTTTGCACTTGTATTAGTGTGGAACAAATACTTTTTGCACTTGTGATAGTGTTGAAAAACCACTTTTCGCACTTGTGTTAGTGTTGAAAAACCACTTTTCGCACTTGTGTTAGTGTTGAAAAACCACTTTTCGCACTTGTGTTAGTGTTGAAAAACCACTTTTTGCACCTGTGTTAGTGTTGAAAAACCACTTTTCGCACTTGTGTTGGTGCAGGAAACCACTTTTGCACTTGTATTAGTGTGGAAAAACCACTTTTCGCACTTGTGTTAGTGTTGAAAAACCACTTTTCGCACTTGTGTTAGTGTTGAAAAACCACTTTTCGCACTTGTGTTAGTGTTGAAAAACCACTTTTCACACTTGTGTTGGTGCAGGAAACCACTTTTGCACTTGTATTAGTGTGGAAAAACCACTTTTCGCACTTGTGTTAGTGTTGAAAAACCACTTTTCGCACTTGTGTTAGTGTTGAAAAACCACTTTTCGCACTTATGTTAGTGTTGAAAAAACACTTTTCGCACTTGTGTTGGTGCAGGAAACCACTTTTGCACTTGTATTAGTGTGGAAAAACCACTTTTCGCACTTGTGTTAGTGTTGAAAAACCACGTTTCGCACTTGTGTTAGTGTTGAAAAACCACTTTTCGCACTTGTGTTGGTGCAGGAAACCACTTTTGCACTTGTATTAGTGTGGAAAAACCACTTTTCGCACTTGTGTTACTGTTGAAAAACCACTTTTCGCACTTGTGTTAGTGTTGAAAAACCACTTTTCGCACTTGTGTTAGTGTTGAAAAACCACTTTTCGCACTTGTGTTGGTGCAGGAAACCACTTTTGCACTTGTATTAGTGTGGAAAAACCCCTTTTCGCACTTGTGTTAGTGTTGAAAAACCACTTTTTGCACTTGTGTTAGTGTTGAAAAACCACTTTTCGCACTTGTGTTGGTGCAGGAAACCACTTTTGCACTTGTATTAGTGTGGAAAAACCACTTTTGCACTTGTGATAGTGTTGAAAAACCACTTTTCGCACTTGTGTTGGTGTTGAAAAACCACTTTTCGCACTTGTGTTGGTGCAGGAAACCACTTTTGCACTTGTATTAGTGTGGAAAAACCACTTTTCGCACTTGTGTTAGTGTTGAAAAACCACTTTTCGCACTTGTGTTAGTGTTGAAAAACCACTTTTCGCACTTATGTTAGTGTTGAAAAACCACTTTTCGCACTTGTGTTGGTGCAGGAAACCACTTTTGCACTTGTATTAGTGTGGAAAAACCACTTTTCGCACTTGTATTAGTGTGGAAAAACCACTTTTCGCACTTGTGTTAGTGTTGAAAAACCACTTTTCCCACTTGTGATAGTGTTGAAAAACCACTTTTCACACTTTTGTTGGTGCAGGAAACCACTTTTGCACTTGTATTAGTGTGGAAAAACCCCTTTTCGCACTTGTGTTAGTGTTGAAAAACCACTTTTTGCACTTGTGTTAGTGTTGAAAAACCACTTTTCGCACTTGTGTTGGTGCAGGAAACCACTTTTGCACTTGTATTAGTGTGGAAAAACCACTTTTGCACTTGTGATAGTGTTGAAAAACCACTTTTCGCACTTGTGTTAGTGTTGAAAAACCACTTTTCGCACTTGTGTTGGTGCAGGAAACTACTTTTGCACTTGTATTAGTGTGGAAAAACACTTTTCGCACTTGTGTTAGTGTTGAAAAACCACTTTTCGCACTTGTGTTAGTGTTAAAAAAAACAAATTTTCGCACTTGTGTTAGTGTTGAAAAACCACTTTTCGCACTTGTGTTGGTGCAGGAAACCACTTTTGCACTTGTATTAGTGTGGAAAAAACACTTTTCGCACTTGTGTTAGTGTTGAAAAACCACTTTTCGCACTTGTGTTAGTGTTGAAAAACCACTTTTCGCACTTGTGTTGGTGCAGGAAACCACTTTTGCACTTGTATTAGTGTGGAAAAAACTCTTTTTGCACTTGTGATAGTGTTGAAAAATCACTTTTCGCACTTGTGTTAGTGTTGAAAAACCACTTTTCGCACTTGTGTTGGTGCAGGAAACCACTTTTGCACTTGTATTAGTGTGGAAAAACCACTTTTCGCACTTGTGTTAGTGTTGAGAAACCACTTTTCGCACTTGTGTTAGTGTTGAAAAACCACTTTTCGCACTTGTGTTAGTGTGGAAAAACCACTTTTCGCACTTGTGTTAGTGTTGAAAAACCACTTTTCGCACTTGTGTTAGTGTTGAAAAACCACTTTTCGCACTTGTGTTAGTGTTGAAAAACCACTTTTCACACTTGTGTTGGTGCAGGAAACCACTTTTGCACTTGTATTAGTGTGGAAAAACCACTTTTCGCACTTGTGTTAGTGTTGAAAAACCACTTTTCGCACTTGTGTTAGTGTTGAAAAACCACTTTTCGCACTTATGTTAGTGTTGAAAAAACACTTTTCGCACTTGTGTTGGTGCAGGAAACCACTTTTGCACTTGTATTAGTGTGGAAAAACCACTTTTCGCACTTGTGTTAGTGTTGAAAAACCACGTTTCGCACTTGTGTTAGTGTTGAAAAACCACTTTTCGCACTTGTGTTGGTGCAGGAAACCACTTTTGCACTTGTATTAGTGTGGAAAAACCACTTTTCGCACTTGTGTTACTGTTGAAAAACCACTTTTCGCACTTGTGTTAGTGTTGAAAAACCACTTTTCGCACTTGTGTTAGTGTTGAAAAACCACTTTTCGCACTTGTGTTGGTGCAGGAAACCACTTTTGCACTTGTATTAGTGTGGAAAAAACACTTTTCGCACTTGTGTTAGTGTTGAAAAACCACTTTTCGCACTTGTGTTGGTGCAGGAAACCACTTTTGCACTTGTATTAGTGTTGAAAAAACACTTTTTGCACTTGTGATAGTGTTGAAAAAGCACTTTTCGCACTTGTGTTAGTATTGAAAAACCACTTTTCGCACTTGTGTTGGTGCAGGAAACCACTTTTGCACTGGTATTAGTGTGGAAAAACCACTTTTCGCACTTGTGTTTGTGTTGAAAAACCACTTTTCGCACTTGTGTTAGTGTTGAAAAACCACTTTTCGCACTTGTGTTGGTGCAGGAAACCACTTTTGCACTTGTATTAGTGTGGAAAAAACACTTTTTGCACTTGTGATAGTGTTGAAAAACCACTTTTCGCACTTGTGTTAGTGTTGAAAAACCACTTTTCGCACTTGTGTTAGTGTTGAAAAACCGCTTTTCGCACTTGTGTTGGTGCAGGAAACCACTTTTGCACTTGTATTAGTGTGGAAAAAACACTTTTCGCACTTGTGTTAGTGTTGAAAACCAGTTTTCGCACTTGTGTTGGTGCAGGAAACCACTTTTGCACTTGTATTAGTGTGGAAAAACCACTTTTCGCACTTGTGTTAGTGTTGAAAAACCATTTTTCGCACTTGTGTTAGTGTTGAAAAACCATTTTTCGCACTTGTGTTAGTGTTGAAACACCACTTTTCGCACTTGTGTTAGTGTTGAAAAACCACTTTTTGCACTTGTGTTAGTGTTGAAAAACCACTTTTCACACCTGTGTTAGTGTTGAAAAACCACTTTTCGCACTTGTGTTGGTACAGGAAACCACTTTTGCACTTGTATTAGTGTGGAAAAAACACTTTTCGCTCTTGTGTTTGTGTTGAAAAACCACTTTTCGCACTTGTGTTGGTGTTGAAAAACCACTTTTCGCACTTGTGTTGGTGCAGGAAACCACTTTTGCACTTGTATTAGTGTGGAAAAACCACTTTTCGCACTTGTGTTAGTGTTGAAAAACCACTTTTCGCACTTGTGTTAGTGTTGAAAAACCACTTTTCGCACTTATGTTAGTGTTGAAAAACCACTTTTCGCACTTGTGTTGGTGCAGGAAACCACTTTTGCACTTGTATTAGTGTGGAAAAACCACTTTTCGCACTTGTATTAGTGTGGAAAAACCACTTTTCGCACTTGTGTTAGTGTTGAAAAACCACTTTTCCCACTTGTGATAGTGTTGAAAAACCACTTTTCACACTTTTGTTGGTGCAGGAAACCACTTTTGCACTTGTATTAGTGTGGAAAAACCCCTTTTCGCACTTGTGTTAGTGTTGAAAAACCACTTTTTGCACTTGTGTTAGTGTTGAAAAACCACTTTTCGCACTTGTGTTGGTGCAGGAAACCACTTTTGCACTTGTATTAGTGTGGAAAAACCACTTTTGCACTTGTGATAGTGTTGAAAAACCACTTTTCGCACTTGTGTTAGTGTTGAAAAACCACTTTTCGCACTTGTGTTGGTGCAGGAAACTACTTTTGCACTTGTATTAGTGTGGAAAAACACTTTTCGCACTTGTGTTAGTGTTGAAAAACCACTTTTCGCACTTGTGTTAGTGTTAAAAAAAACAAATTTTCGCACTTGTGTTAGTGTTGAAAAACCACTTTTCGCACTTGTGTTGGTGCAGGAAACCACTTTTGCACTTGTATTAGTGTGGAAAAAACACTTTTCGCACTTGTGTTAGTGTTGAAAAACCACTTTTCGCACTTGTGTTAGTGTTGAAAAACCACTTTTCGCACTTGTGTTGGTGCAGGAAACCACTTTTGCACTTGTATTAGTGTGGAAAAAACTCTTTTTGCACTTGTGATAGTGTTGAAAAATCACTTTTCGCACTTGTGTTAGTGTTGAAAAACCACTTTTCGCACTTGTGTTGGTGCAGGAAACCACTTTTGCACTTGTATTAGTGTGGAAAAACCACTTTTCGCACTTGTGTTAGTGTTGAGAAACCACTTTTCGCACTTGTGTTAGTGTTGAAAAACCACTTTTCGCACTTGTGTTAGTGTGGAAAACCACTTTTCGCACTTGTGTTAGTGTTGAAAAACCACTTTTCGCACTTGTGTTAGTGTTGAAAAACCACTTTTCGCACTTATGATAGTGTTGAAAAACCACTTTTCGCACTTGTGTTGGGTGCAGGAAACCACTTTTGCACTTGTATTAGTGTGGAAAAACCACTTTTCGCACTTGTGTTAGTGTTGAAAAACCACTTTTCGCACTTGTGTTAGTGTTGAAAAACACTTTTCGCACTTGTGTTAGTGTTGAAAACCACTTTTCGCACTTGTGTTAGTGTTGAAAAACCACTTTTCGCACTTGTGTTGGTGCAGGAAACCACTTTTGCACTTGTATTAGTGTGGAAAAAACACTTTTTGCACTTGTGATAGTGTTGAAAAACCACTTTTCGCACTTGTGTTAGTGTTGAAAAACCACTTTTCGCACTTGTGTTGGTGCAGGAAACCACTTTTGCACTTGTATTAGTGTGGAAAAACCACTTTCGCACTTGTTTTAGTGTTGAAAAACCACTTTTCGCACTTGTGTTAGTGTTGAAAAACCACTTTTCGCACTTGTGTTGGTGCAGGAAACCACTTTTTGCACTTGTATTAGTGTGGAACAAATACTTTTTGCACTTTGTGATAGTGTTGAAAAACCACTTTTCGCACTTGTGTTAGTGTTGAAAAACCACTTTTCGCACTTGTGTTAGTGTTGAAAAACCACTTTTCGCACTTGTGTTAGTGTTGAAAAACACTTTTTGCACCTGTGTTAGTGTTGAAAAACCACTTTTCGCACTTGTGTTGGTGCAGGAAACCACTTTTGCACTTGTATTAGTGTGGAAAAACCACTTTTCGCACTTGTGTTAGTGTTGAAAAACCACTTTTCGCACTTGTGTTAGTGTTGAAAAACCACTTTTCGCACTTGTGTTAGTGTTGAAAAACCACTTTTCACACTTGTGTTGGTGCAGGAAACCACTTTTGCACTTGTATTAGTGTGGAAAACCACTTTTCGCACTTGTGTTAGTGTTGAAAAACCACTTTTCGCACTTGTGTTAGTGTTGAAAAACCACTTTTCGCACTTATGTTAGTGTTGAAAAAACACTTTTCGCACTTGTGTTGGTGCAGGAAACCACTTTTGCACTTGTATTAGTGTGGAAAAACCACTTTTCGCACTTGTGTTAGTGTTGAAAAACCACGTTTCGCACTTGTGTTAGTGTTGAAAAACACTTTTCGCACTTGTGTTGGTGCAGGAAACCACTTTTGCACTTGTAATTAGTGTGGAAAAACCACTTTTCGCACTTGTGTTACTGTTGAAAAACCACTTTTCGCACTTGTGTTAGTGTTGAAAAACCACTTTTCGCACTTGTGTTAGTGTTGAAAAACCACTTTTCGCACTTGTGTTGGTGCAGGAAACCACTTTTGCACTTGTATTAGTGTGGAAAAAACACTTTTCGCACTTGTGTTAGTGTTGAAAAACCACTTTTCGCACTTGTGTTGGTGCAGGAAACCACTTTTGCACTTGTATTAGTGTTGAAAAAACACTTTTTGCACTTGTGATAGTGTTGAAAACCACTTTCGCACTTGTGTTAGTATTGAAAAACCACTTTTCGCACTTGTGTTGGTGCAGGAAACCACTTTTGCACTGGTATTAGTGTGGAAAAAACACTTTTCGCACTTGTGTTTGTGTTGAAAAACCACTTTTCGCACTTGTGTTAGTGTTGAAAAACCACTTTTCGCACTTGTGTTGGTGCAGGAAACCACTTTTGCACTTGTATTAGAGTGGAAAAAACACTTTTTGCACTTGTGATAGTGTTGAAAAACCACTTTTCGCACTTGTGTTAGTGTTGAAAAACCACTTTTCGCACTTGTGTTAGTGTTGAAAACCACTTTTCGCACTTGTGTTGGTGCAGGAAACCACTTTTGCACTTGTATTAGTGTGGAAAAACCACTTTTCGCACTTGTGTTAGTGTTGAAAAACCACTTTTCGCACTTGTGTTAGTGTTGAAAAACCACTTTTCGCACTTGTGTTAGTGTGGAAAACCACATTTCGCACTTGTGTTAGTGTTGAAAAACCACTTTTCGCACTTGTGTTAGTGTTGAAAAACCACTTTTCGCACTTGTGTTAGTGTTGAAAAACCACTTTTCACACTTGTGTTTGTGCAGGAAACCACTTCCACTTTTGCACTTGTATTAGTGTGGAAAAACCACTTTTCGCACTTGTGTTAGTGTTGAAAAACCACTTTTCGCACTTGTGTTAGTGTTGAAAAACCACTTTTCGCACTTATGTTAGTGTTGAAAAAACACTTTTCGCACTTGTGTTGGTGCAGGAAACCACTTTTGCACTTGTATTAGTGTGGAAAAACCACTTTTCGCACTTGTGGTTAGTGTTGAAAAACCACGTTTCGCACTTGTGTTAGTGTTGAAAAACCACTTTTCGCACTTGTGTTGGTGCAGAAACCACTTTTGCACTTGTATTAGTGTGGAAAAACCACTTTTCGCACTTGTGTTACTGTTGAAAAACCACTTTTCGCACTTGTGTTAGTGTTGAAAAACCACTTTTCGCACTTGTGTTAGTGTTGAAAAACCACTTTTCGCACTTGTGTTGGTGCAGGAAACCACTTTTGCACTTGTATTAGTGTGGAAAAAACACTTTTCGCACTTGTGTTAGTGTTGAAAAACCACTTTTCGCACTTGTGTTGGTGCAGGAAACCACTTTTGCACTTGTATTAGTGTTGAAAAAACACTTTTTGCACTTGTGATAGTGTTGAAAAACCACTTTTCGCACTTGTGTTAGTATTGAAAAACCACTTTTTCGCACTTGTGTTGGTGCAGGAAACCACTTTTGCACTGGTATTAGTGTGGAAAAACCACTTTTCGCACTTGTGTTTGTGTTGAAAAACCACTTTTCGCACTTGTGTTAGTGTTGAAAAACCACTTTTCGCACTTGTGTTGGTGCAGGAAACCACTTTTGCACTTGTATTAGTGTGGAAAAAACACTTTTTGCACTTGTGATAGTGTTGAAAAACCACTTTTCGCACTTGTGTTAGTGTTGAAAAACCACTTTTCGCACTTGTGTTAGTGTTGAAAAACCGCTTTTCGCACTTGTGTTGGTGCAGGAAACCACTTTTGCACTTGTATTAGTGTGGAAAAAACACTTTTCGCACTTGTGTTAGTGTTGAAAACCAGTTTTCGCACTTGTGTTGGTGCAGGAAACCACTTTTGCACTTGTATTAGTGTGGAAAAACCACTTTTCGCACTTGTGTTAGTGTTGAAAAACCATTTTTCGCACTTGTGTTAGTGTTGAAAAACCATTTTTCGCACTTGTGTTAGTGTTGAAACACCACTTTTCGCACTTGTGTTAGTGTTGAAAAACCACTTTTTGCACTTGTGTTAGTGTTGAAAAACCACTTTTCACACCTGTGTTAGTGTTGAAAAACCACTTTTCGCACTTGTGTTGGTACAGGAAACCACTTTTGCACTTGTATTAGTGTGGAAAAAACACTTTTCGCTCTTGTGTTTGTGTTGAAAAACCACTTTTCGCACTTGTGTTGGTGTTGAAAAACCACTTTTCGCACTTGTGTTGGTGCAGGAAACCACTTTTGCACTTGTATTAGTGTGGAAAAACCACTTTTCGCACTTGTGTTAGTGTTGAAAAACCACTTTTCGCACTTGTGTTAGTGTTGAAAAACCACTTTTCGCACTTATGTTAGTGTTGAAAAACCACTTTTCGCACTTGTGTTGGTGCAGGAAACCACTTTTGCACTTGTATTAGTGTGGAAAAACCACTTTTCGCACTTGTATTAGTGTGTGAAAAACCACTTTTCGCACTTGTGTTAGTGTTGAAAAACCACTTTTCCCACTTGTGATAGTGTTGAAAAACCACTTTTCACACTTTTGTTGGTGCAGGAAACCACTTTTGCACTTGTATTAGTGTGGAAAAACCCCTTTTCGCACTTGTGTTAGTGTTGAAAAACCACTTTTTGCACTTGTGTTAGTGTTGAAAAACCACTTTTCGCACTTGTGTTGGTGCAGGAAACCACTTTTGCACTTGTATTAGTGTGGAAAAACCACTTTTGCACTTGTGATAGTGTTGAAAAACCACTTTTCGCACTTGTGTTAGTGTTGAAAAACCACTTTTCGCACTTGTGTTGGTGCAGGAAACTACTTTTGCACTTGTATTAGTGTGGAAAAACACTTTTCGCACTTGTGTTAGTGTTGAAAAACCACTTTTCGCACTTGTGTTAGTGTTAAAAAAAACAAATTTTCGCACTTGTGTTAGTGTTGAAAAACCACTTTTCGCACTTGTGTTGGTGCAGGAAACCACTTTTGCACTTGTATTAGTGTGGAAAAAACACTTTTCGCACTTGTGTTAGTGTTGAAAAACCACTTTTCGCACTTGTGTTAGTGTTGAAAAACCACTTTTCGCACTTGTGTTGGTGCAGGAAACCACTTTTGCACTTGTATTAGTGTGGAAAAAACTCTTTTTGCACTTGTGATAGTGTTGAAAAATCACTTTTCGCACTTGTGTTAGTGTTGAAAAACCACTTTTCGCACTTGTGTTGGTGCAGGAAACCACTTTTGCACTTGTATTAGTGTGGAAAAACCACTTTTCGCACTTGTGTTAGTGTTGAGAAACCACTTTTCGCACTTGTGTTAGTGTTGAAAAACCACTTTTCGCACTTGTGTTAGTGTGGAAAAACCACTTTTCGCACTTGTGTTAGTGTTGAAAAACCACTTTTCGCACTTGTGTTAGTGTTGAAAAACCACTTTTCGCACTTATGATAGTGTTGAAAAACCACTTTTCGCACTTGTGTTGGTGCAGGAAACCACTTTTGCACTTGTATTAGTGTGGAAAAACCACTTTTCGCACTTGTGTTAGTGTTGAAAAACCACTTTTCGCACTTGTGTTAGTGTTGAAAAACCACTTTTCGCACTTGTGTTAGTGTTGAAAAACCACTTTTCGCACTTGTGTTAGTGTTGAAAAACCACTTTTCGCACTTGTGTTGGTGCAGGAAACCACTTTTGCACTTGTATTAGTGTGGAAAAAACACTTTTTGCACTTGTGATAGTGTTGAAAAACCACTTTTCGCACTTGTGTTAGTGTTGAAAAACCACTTTTCGCACTTGTGTTGGTGCAGGAAACCACTTTTGCACTTGTATTAGTGTGGAAAAACCACTTTTCGCACTTGTTTTAGTGTTGAAAAACCACTTTTCGCACTTGTGTTAGTGTTGAAAAACCACTTTTCGCACTTGTGTTGGTGCAGGAAACCACTTTTGCACTTGTATTAGTGTGGAACAAATACTTTTTGCACTTGTGATAGTGTTGAAAAACCACTTTTCGCACTTGTGTTAGTGTTGAAAAACCACTTTTCGCACTTGTGTTAGTGTTGAAAAACCACTTTTCGCACTTGTGTTAGTGTTGAAAAACCACTTTTTGCACCTGTGTTAGTGTTGAAAAACCACTTTTCGCACTTGTGTTGGTGCAGGAAACCACTTTTGCACTTGTATTAGTGTGGAAAAAACACTTTTCGCACTTGTGTTAGTGTTGAAAAACCACTTTTCGCACTTGTGTTAGTGTTGAAAAACCACTTTTCGCACTTGTGTTGGTGCAGGAAACCACTTTTGCACTTGTATTAGTGTGGAAAAAACACTTTTTGCACTTGTGATAGTGTTGATTTTCGCACTTGTGTTAGTGTTGAAAAACCACTTTTCGCACTTGTGTTGGTGCAGGAAACCACTTTTGCACTTGTATTAGTGTGGAAAAACCACTTTTCGCACTTGTGTTAGTGTTGAAAAACCACTTTTCGCACTTGTGTTAGTGTTGAAAAACCACTTTTCGCACTTGTGTTAGTGTGGAAAAACCACTTTTCGCACTTGTGTTAGTGTTGAAAAAACCACTTTTCGCACTTGTGTTAGTGTTGAAAAACCACTTTTCGCACTTGTGTTAGTGTTGAAAAACCACTTTCGCACTTATGATAGTGTTGAAAAAACCACTTTTCGCACTTGTGTTGGTGCAGGCACTTTTGCACTTGTATTAGTGTGGAAAAACCACTTTTCGCACTTGTGTTAGTGTTGAAAAACGACTTTTCGCACTTGTGTTAGTGTTGAAAAACCACTTTTCGCACTTGTGTTAGTGTTGAAAAACCACTTTTCGCACTTGTGTTAGTGTTGAAAAACCACTTTTCGCACTTGTGTTGGTGCAGGAAACCACTTTTGCACTTGTATTAGTGTGGAAAAAACACTTTTTGCACTTGTGATAGTGTTGAAAAACCACTTTTCGCACTTGTGTTAGTGTTGAAAAACCACTTTTCGCACTTGTGTTGGTGCAGGAAACCACTTTTGCACTTGTATTAGTGTGGAACAAATACTTTTTGCACTTGTGATAGTGTTGAAAAACCACTTTTCGCACTTGTGTTGGTGCAGGAAACCACTTTTGCACTTGTATTAGTGTGGAACAAATACTTTTTGCACTTGTGATAGTGTTGAAAAACCACTTTTCGCACTTGTGTTAGTGTTGAAAAACCACTTTTCGCACTTGTGTTAGTGTTGAAAAACCACTTTTTGCACTTGTGTTAGTGTTGAAAAACCACTTTTTGCACCTGTGTTAGTGTTGAAAAACCACTTTTCGCACTTGTATTGGTGCAGGAAACCACTTTTGCACTTGTATTAGTGTGGAAAAAACACTTTTCGCACTTGTGTTAGTGTTGAAAAACCACTTTTCGCACTTGTGTTAGTGTTGAAAAACCACTTTTCGCACTTGTGTTGGTGCAGGAAACCACTTTTGCACTTGTATTAGTGTGGAAAAAACACTTTTTGCACTTGTGATAGTGTTGAAAAATCACTTTTCACACTTGTGTTAGTGTTGAAAAACCACTTTTCGCACTTGTGTTGGTGCAGGAAACCACTTTTGCACTTGTATTAGTGTGGAAAAACCACTTTTCGCACTTGTGTTAGTGTTGAAAAACCACTTTTCGCACTTGTATTAGTGTTGAAAAACCACTTTTCGCACTTGTGTTAGTGTTGAAAAACCACTTTTCGCACTTGTGTTGGTGCAGGAAACCACTTTTGCACTTGTATTAGTGTGGGAAAACCACTTTTCGCACTTGTGTTAGTGTTGAAAAACCACTTTTCGCACTTGTGTTAGTGTTGAAAAACACTTTTCGCACTTGTGTTTAGTGTTGAAAAACCACTTTTCGCACTTATGATAGTGTTGAAAAACCACTTTTCGCACTTGTGTTGGTGCAGGAAACCACTTTTGCACTTGTATTAGTGTGGAAAAACCACTTTTCGCACTTGTGTTAGTGTTGAAAAACCACTTTTCGCACTTGTGTTAGTGTTGAAAAACCACTTTTCACACTTGTGTTAGTGTTGAAAAACCACTTTTCGCACTTGTGTTAGTGTTGAAAAACCACTTTTCGCACTTGTGTTGGTGCAGGAAACCACTTTTGCACTTGTATTAGTGTGGAAAAAACACTTTTTGCACTTGTGATAGTGTTGAAAAACCACTTTTCGCACTTGTGTTAGTGTTGAAAAACCACTTTTCGCACTTGTGTTGGTGCAGGAAACCACTTTTGCACTTGTATTAGTGTGGAAAAACCACTTTTCGCACTTGTTTTAGTGTTGAAAAACCACTTTTCGCACTTGTGTTAGTGTTGAAAAACCACTTTTCGCACTCATGTTAGTGTTGAAAAACCACTTTTCGCATTTGTGTTGGTGCAGGAAACCACTTTTGCAATTGTATTAGTGTGGAAAAACCACTTTTCGCACTTGTGTTAGTGTTGAAAAACCACTTTTCGCACTTGTGTTAGTGTTGAAAAACCACTTTTCCACACTTGTGTTGGTGCAGGAAACCACTTTTGCACTTGTATTAGTGTGGAAA
>NW_027618911.1:0-57809 GCF_964187855.1 Myxine glutinosa | reverse complement strand
AAAAAACCACTTTTCGCACTTGTGTTAGTGTTGAAAAACCACTTTTCGCACTTGTGTTGGTGCAGGAAACCACTTTTGCACTTGTATTCCTGTGGAAAAAACACTTTTTGCACTTGTCATAGTGTTGAAAACCCACTTTTCGCACTTGTGTTAGTGTTGAAAACCCACTTTTCGCACTTGTGTTAGTGTTGAAAAACCACTTTTCGCACTTGTGTTGGTGCACGAAACACTTTTGCACTTGTATTAGTGTGGAAAAAACACTTTTCGCACTTGTGTTAGTGTTGAAAAACCACTTTTCGCACTTGTGTTAGTGTTGAAAAACCACGTTTCGCATTTGTGTTTGTGCAGGAAACCACTTTTGCACTTGTATTAGTGTGGAAAAAACACTTTTTGCACTTGTGATAGTGTTGAAAAACCCACTTTTCGCACTTGTGTTAGTGTTGAAAAACCACTTTTCGCACTTGTGTTGGTGCAGGAAACCACTTTTGCACTTGTATTAGTGTGGAAAAACCACTTTTCGCACTTGTGTTAGTGTTGAAAAACCACTTTTCGCACTTGTGTTAGTGTTGAAAAACCACTTTTCGCACTTGTGTTGGTGCAGGAAACCACTTTTGCACTTGTATTAGTGTGGAAAAAACACTTTTTGCACTTGTGATAGTGTTGAAAAACCACTTTTCGCACTTGTGTTAGTGTTGAAAAACCACTTTTCGCACTTGTGTTGGTGCAGGAAACCACTTTTGCACTTGTATTAGTGTGGAAAAAACCACTTTTCGCACTTGTGTTAGTGTTGAAAAACCACTTTTCGCACTTGTGTTAGTGTTGAAAAACCACTTTTCGCACTTGTGTTAGTGTTGAAAAACCACTTTTCGCACTTGTGTTAGTGTTGAAAAACCACTTTTCGCACTTGTGTTGGTGCAGGAAACCACTTTTGCACTTGTATTAGTGTGGAAAAAACACTTTTGCACTTGTGATAGTGTTGAAAAACCACTTTTCGCACTTGTGTTAGTGTTGAAAAACCACTTTTCGCACTTGTGTTAGTGTTGAAAACCACTTTTCGCACTTGTGTTGGTGCAGGAAACCACGTTTGCACTTGTATTAGTGTGGAAAAAACACTTTTCGCACTTGTGATAGTGTTGAAAAACCACTTTTCGCACTTGTGTTAGTGTTGAAAAACCACTTTTCGCACTTGTGTTAGTGTTGAAAACCACTTTTCGCACTTGTGTTGGTGCAGGAAACCACGTTTGCACTTGTATTAGTGTGGAAAAAACACTTTTCGCACTTGTGATAGTGTTGAAAAACCACTTTTCGCACTTGTGTTAGTGTTGAAAAACCACTTTTCGCACTTGTGTTGGTGCAGGAAACCACTTTTGCACTTGTATTAGTGTGGAAAAAACACTTTTTGCACTTGTGATAGTGTTGAAAAACCACTTTTCGCACTTGTGTTAGTGTTGAAAAACCACTTTTCGCACTTGTGTTAGTGTTGAAAAACCACTTTTCGCACTTGTGTTGGTGCAGGAAACCACTTTTGCACTTGTATTAGTGTGGAAAAAACACTTTTTGCACTTGTGATAGTGTTGAAAAACCACTTTTTGCACTTGTGTTAGTGTTGAAAAACCACTTTTCACACTTGTGTTGGTGCAGGAAACCACTTTTGCACTTGTATTAGTGTGGAAAAACCACTTTTCGCACTTGTGTTAGTGTTGAATAACCACTTTTCGCAGTTGTGTTGGTGCAGGAAACCACTTGTCGCACTTGTGTTAGTGTTGAAAAACCACTTTTTGCACTTGTGTTGGTGCAGGAAACCACTTTTGCACTTGTATTAGTGTGGAAAAACACTTTTTGCACTTGTGATAGTGTTGAAAAACCACTTTTCGCACTTGTGTTAGTGTTGAAAAACGACTTTTCGCACTTGTGTTAGTGTTGAAAAACCACTTTTCGCACTTGTGTTGGTGCAGGAAACCACTTTTGCACTTGTATTAGTGTGGAAAAACCACTTTTCGCACTTGTGTTAGTGTTGAAAAACCACTTTTTGCACTTGTGATAGTGTTGAAAAACCACTTTTCGCACTTGTGTTAGTGTTGAAAAACCACTTTTTGCACTTGTGTTGGTGCAGGAACCCACTTTTGCACTTGCATTAGTGTGGAAAAACCACTTTTTGCACTTGTGTTAGTGTTGAAAAACCACTTTTCGCACTTGTGTTAGTGTTGAAAAACCAGTTTTCGCATTTGTGTTAGTGTTGAAAAACCACTTTTCGCACTTCTGTTAGTGTTGAAAAACCACTTTTTGCACTTGTGTTAGTGTTGAAAAACCACTTTTTGCACTTGTGTTGGTGCAGGAACCCACTTTTGCACTTGCATTAGTGTGGAAAAACCACTTTTTGCACTTGTGTTAGTGTTGAAAAACCACTTTTTGCACTTGTGATAGTGTTGAAAAACCACTTTTCGCACTTGTGTTAGTGTTGAAAAACCACTTTTCGCACTTGTGTTAGTGTTGAAAAACCACGTTTCGCACTTGTGTTGGTGCAGGAAACCACTTTTGCACTTGTATTAGTGTGGAAAAAACACTTTTTGCACTTGTGATAGTGTTGAAAAACCACTTTTCGCACTTGTGTTAGTGTTGAAAAACCACTTTTCGCACTTGTGTTGGTGCAGGAATCCACTTTTGCACTTGTATTAGTGTGGAAAAAACACTTTTTGCACTTTTGATAGTGTTGAAAAGCCACTTTTCGCACTTATGTTGGTGCACGAAACCACTTTTGCTCTTGTATTAGTGTGGAAAAAACACTTTTTGCACTTGTGATAGTGTTGAAAAACCACTTTTTGCACTTGTGTTAGTGTTGAAAAACCACTTTTCGCACTTGTGTTAGTGTTGAAAAACCACTTTTCGCACTTGTGTTGGTGCAGGAAAACACTTTTGCACTTGTATTAGTGTGGAAAAAACACTTTTTACACTTGTGATAGTGTTGAAAAACCACTTTTTGCACTTGTGTTAGTGTTGAAAAACCACTTTTCGCACTTGTGTTAGTGTTGAAAAACAACTTTTCGCACTTGTGTTGGTGCAGGAAAACACTTTTGCACTTGTATTAGTGTGGAAAAACCACTTTTCGCACTTGTGTTAGTGTTGAAAAACCACTTTTCGCACTTGTGTTAGTGTTGAAAAACCACTTTTCGCACTTGTTTTAGTGTTGAAAAACCACTTTTCGCACTTGTGTTAGTGTTGAAAAACCACTTTTCGCACTTGTGTTAGTGTTGAAAAACCACTTTTTGCACTTGTGTTGGTGCAGAAAACCACTTTTGCACTTGTATTAGTGTGGAAAAAACACTTTTTGCACTTGTGATAGTGTTGAAAAACCACTTTTTGCACTTGTTAGTGTTGAAAAACCACTTTTCGCACTTGTGTTAGTGTTGAAAAACCACATTTTGCACTTGTGTTAGTGTTGAAAAACCACTTTTCGCACTTGTGTTGGTGCAGGAAACCACTTTTGCACTTGTATTAAGGTGGAAAAAACACTTTTCGCACTTGTGTTAGTGTTGAAAAACCACTTTTCGCACTTGTGTTAGTGTTGAAAAACCACTTTTCGCACTTGTGTTAGTGTTGAAAAACCACTTTTCGCACTTGTGTTGGTGCAGGAAACCACTTTTGCACTTGTATTAGTGTGGAGAAACCACTTTTTGCACTTGTGATAGTGTTGAAAAACCACTTTTCACACTTGTGTTGGTGCAGGAAACCACTTTTGCACTTGTATTCCTGTGGAAAAAACACTTTTTGCACTTTTCATAGTGTTGAAAACCCACTTTTCGCACTTGTGTTAGTGTTGAAAACCCACTTTTCGCACTTGTGTTAGTGTTGAAAAACCACTTTTCGCACTTGTGTTGGTGCACGAAACCACTTTTGCACTTGTATTAGTGTGGAAAAAACACTTTTCGCACTTGTGTTAGTGTTGAAAAACCACTTTTCGCACTTGTGTTAGTGTTGAAAAACCACGTTTCGCATTTGTGTTTGTGCAGGAAACCACTTTTGCACTTTTATTAGTGTGGAAAAAACACTTTTTGCACTTGTGATAGTGTTGAAAAACCACTTTTCGCACTTGTGTTGGTGCAGGAAACCACTTTTGCACTTGTATTAGTGTGGAAAAACCACTTTTCGCACTTGTGTTAGTGTTGAAAAACCACTTTTCGCACTTGTGTTAGTGTTGAAAAACCACTTTTCGCACTTGTGTTGGTGCAGGAAACCACTTTTGCACTTGTATTAGTGTGGAAAAAACACTTTTTGCACTTGTGATAGTGTTGAAAAACCACTTTTCGCACTTGTGTTAGTGTTGAAAAACCACTTTTCGCACTTGTGTTGGTGCAGGAAACCACTTTTGCACTTGTATTAGTGTGGAAAAACCACTTTTCGCACTTGTGTTAGTGTTGAAAAACCACTTTTCGCACTTGTGTTAGTGTTGAAAAACCACTTTTCGCACTTGTGTTAGTGTTGAAAAACCACTTTTCGCACTTGTGTTAGTGTTGAAAAACCACTTTTCGCACTTGTGTTGGTGCAGGAAACCACTTTTGCACTTGTATTAGTGTGGAAAAAACACTTTTTGCACTTGTGATAGTGTTGAAAAACCACTTTTCGCACTTGTGTTAGTGTTGAAAAACCACTTTTCGCACTTGTGTTAGTGTTGAAAACCACTTTTCGCACTTGTGTTGGTGCAGGAAACCACGTTTGCACTTGTATTAGTGTGGAAAAAACACTTTTCGCACTTGTGATAGTGTTGAAAAACCACTTTTCGCACTTGTGTTAGTGTTGAAAAACCACTTTTCGCACTTGTGTTGGTGCAGGAAACCACTTTTGCACTTGTATTAGTGTGGAAAAAACACTTTTTGCACTTGTGATAGTGTTGAAAAACCACTTTTCGCACTTGTGTTAGTGTTGAAAAACCACTTTTCGCACTTGTGTTAGTGTTGAAAAACCACTTTTCGCACTTGTGTTGGTGCAGGAAACCACTTTTGCACTTGTATTAGTGTGGAAAAAACACTTTTTGCACTTGTGATAGTGTTGAAAAACCACTTTTTGCACTTGTGTTAGTGTTGAAAAACCACTTTTCGCACTTGTGTTGGTGCAGGAAACCACTTTTGCACTTGTATTAGTGTGGAAAAACCACTTTTCGCACTTGTGTTAGTGTTGAAAAACCACTTTTCGCACTTGTGTTAGTGTTGAAAAACCACTTTTCGCACTTGTGTTAGTGTTGAAAAACCACTTTTCGCACTTGTGTTAGTGTTGAAAAACCACTTTTCGCACTTGTGTTGGTGCAGGAAACCACTTTTGCACTTGTATTAGTGTGGAAAAAACACTTTTTGCACTTGTGATAGTGTTGAAAAACCACTTTTCGCACTTGTGTTAGTGTTGAAAAACCACTTTTCGCACTTGTGTTAGTGTTGAAAACCACTTTTCGCACTTGTGTTGGTGCAGGAAACCACGTTTGCACTTGTATTAGTGTGGAAAAAACACTTTTCGCACTTGTGATAGTGTTGAAAAACCACTTTTCGCACTTGTGTTAGTGTTGAAAAACCACTTTTCGCACTTGTGTTGGTGCAGGAAACCACTTTTGCACTTGTATTAGTGTGGAAAAAACACTTTTTGCACTTGTGATAGTGTTGAAAAACCACTTTTCGCACTTGTGTTAGTGTTGAAAAACCACTTTTCGCACTTGTGTTAGTGTTGAAAAACCACTTTTCGCACTTGTGTTGGTGCAGGAAACCACTTTTGCACTTGTATTAGTGTGGAAAAAACACTTTTTGCACTTGTGATAGTGTTGAAAAACCACTTTTTGCACTTGTGTTAGTGTTGAAAAACCACTTTTCGCACTTGTGTTGGTGCAGGAAACCACTTTTGCACTTGTATTAGTGTGGAAAAACCACTTTTCGCACTTGTGTTAGTGTTGAATAACCACTTTTCGCAGTTGTGTTGGTGCAGGAAACCACTTGTCGCACTTGTGTTAGTGTTGAAAAACCACTTTTTGCACTTGTGTTGGTGCAGGAAACCACTTTTGCACTTGTATTAGTGTGGAAAAACACTTTTTGCACTTGTGATAGTGTTGAAAAACCACTTTTCGCACTTGTGTTAGTGTTGAAAAACGACTTTTCGCACTTGTGTTAGTGTTGAAAAACCACTTTTCGCACTTGTGTTGGTTCAGGAAACCACTTTTGCACTTGTATTAGTGTGGAAAAACCACTTTTCGCACTTGTGTTAGTGTTGAAAAACCACTTTTTGCACTTGTGATAGTGTTGAAAAACCACTTTTCGCACTTGTGTTAGTGTTGAAAAACCACTTTTTGCACTTGTGTTGGTGCAGGAACCCACTTTTGCACTTGCATTAGTGTGGAAAAACCACTTTTTGCACTTGTGTTAGTGTTGAAAAACCACTTTTCGCACTTGTGTTAGTGTTGAAAAACCAGTTTTCGCATTTGTGTTAGTGTTGAAAAACCACTTTTCGCACTTCTGTTAGTGTTGAAAAACCACTTTTTGCACTTGTGATAGTGTTGAAAAACCACTTTTCGCACTTGTGTTAGTGTTGAAAAACCACTTTTTGCACTTGTGTTGGTGCAGGAACCCACTTTTGCACTTGCATTAGTGTGGAAAAACCACTTTTTGCACTTGTGTTAGTGTTGAAAAACCACTTTTTGCACTTGTGATAGTGTTGAAAAACCACTTTTCGCACTTGTGTTAGTGTTGAAAAACCACTTTTCGCACTTGTGTTAGTGTTGAAAAACCACGTTTCGCACTTGTGTTGGTGCAGGAAACCACTTTTGCACTTGTATTAGTGTGGAAAAAACACTTTTTGCACTTGTGATAGTGTTGAAAAACCACTTTTCGCACTTGTGTTAGTGTTGAAAAACCACTTTTCGCACTTGTGTTGGTGCAGGAATCCACTTTTGCACTTGTATTAGTGTGGAAAAAACACTTTTTGCACTTTTGATAGTGTTGAAAAGCCACTTTTCGCACTTATGTTGGTGCACGAAACCACTTTTGCTCTTGTATTAGTGTGGAAAAAACACTTTTTGCACTTGTGATAGTGTTGAAAAACCACTTTTTGCACTTGTGTTAGTGTTGAAAAACCACTTTTCGCACTTGTGTTAGTGTTGAAAAACCACTTTTCGCACTTGTGTTGGTGCAGGAAAACACTTTTGCACTTGTATTAGTGTGGAAAAACCACTTTTCGCACTTGTGTTAGTGTTGAAAAACCACTTTTCGCACTTGTGTTAGTGTTGAAAAACCACTTTTCGCACTTGTGTTAGTGTTGAAAAACCACTTTTCGCACTTGTGTTAGTGTTGAAAAACCACTTTTGCACTTGTATTAGTGTGGAAAAAACACTTTTTGCACTTGTGATAATGTTGAAAAACCACTTTTTGCACTTGTTAGTGTTGAAAAACCACTTTTCGCACTTGTGTTAGTGTTGAAAAACCACATTTTGCACTTGTGTTAGTGTTGAAAAACCACTTTTCGCACTTGTGTTGGTGCAGGAAACCACTTTTGCACTTGTATTAAGGTGGAAAAAACACTTTTCGCACTTGTGTTAGTGTTGAAAAACCACATTTCGCACTTGTGTTAGTGTTGAAAAACCACTTTTCGCACTTGTGTTAGTGTTGAAAAACCACTTTTCGCACTTGTGTTGGTGCACGAAACCACTTTTGCACTTGTATTAGTGTGGAAAAAACACTTTTTGCACTTGTGATAGTGTTGAAAAACCACTTTTCGCACTTGTGTTAGTGTTGAAAAACCACTTTTCGCACTTGTGTTAGTGTTGAAAAACCACGTTTCGCATTTGTGTTTGTGCAGGAAACCACTTTTGCACTTGTATTAGTGTGGAAAAAACACTTTTTGCACTTGTGATAGTGTTGAAAAACCACTTTTCGCACTTGTGTTAGTGTTGAAAAACCACTTTTCGCACTTGTGTTGGTGCAGGAAACCACTTTTGCACTTGTATTAAGGTGGAAAAAACACTTTTCGCACATGTGTTAGTGTTGAAAAACCACTTTTCGCACTTTTGTTAGTGTTGAAAAACCACTTTTCGCACTTGTGTTGGTGCAGGAACCCACTTTTGCACTTGCATTAGTGTGGAAAAACCACTTTTTGCACTTGTGTTAGTGTTGAAAAACCACTTTTCGCACTTGTGTTAGTGTTGAAAAACCACTTTTCGCATTTGTGTTAGTGTTGAAAAACCACTTTTCGCACTTCTGTTAGTGTTGAAAAACCACTTTTTGCACTTGTGATAGTGTTGAAAAACCACTTTTCGCACTTGTGTTAGTGTTGAAAAACCACTTTTTGCACTTGTGTTGGTGCAGGAACCCACTTTTGCACTTGCATTAGTGTGGAAAAACCACTTTTTGCCCTTGTGTTAGTGTTGAAAAACCACTTTTTGCACTTGTGATAGTGTTGAAAAACCACTTTTCGCACTTGTGTTAGTGTTGAAAAACCACTTTTCGCACTTGTGTTAGTGTTGAAAAACCACGTTTCGCACTTGTGTTGGTGCAGGAAACCACTTTTGCACTTGTATTAGTGTGGAAAAAACACTTTTTGCACTTGTGATAGTGTTGAAAAACCACTTTTCGCACTTGTGTTAGTGTTGAAAAACCACTTTTCGCACTTGTGTTGGTGCAGGAAACCACTTTTGCACTTGTATTAGTGTGGAAAAAACACTTTTTGCACTTTTGATAGTGTTGAAAAGCCACTTTTCGCACTTATGTTGGTGCACGAAACCACTTTTGCTCTTGTATTAGTGTGGAAAAAACACTTTTTGCACTTGTGATAGTGTTGAAAAACCACTTTTTGCACTTGTGTTAGTGTTGAAAAACCACTTTTCGCACTTGTGTTAGTGTTGAAAAACCACTTTTCGCAATTGTGTTGGTGCAGGAAAACACTTTTGCACTTGTATTAGTGTGGAAAAACCACTTTTCGCACTTGTGTTAGTGTTGAAAAACCACTTTTCGCACTTGTGTTAGTGTTGAAAAACCACTTTTCGCACTTGTTTTAGTGTTGAAAAACCACTTTTCGCACTTGTGTTAGTGTTGAAAAACCACTTTTCGCACTTGTGTTAGTGTTGAAAAACCACTTTTTGCACTTGTGTTGGTGCAGAAAACCACTTTTGCACTTGTATTAGTGTGGAAAAAACACTTTTTGCACTTGTGATAGTGTTGAAAAACCACTTTTTGCACTTGTTAGTGTTGAAAAACCACTTTTCGCACTTGTGTTAGTGTTGAAAAACCACATTTTGCACTTGTGTTAGTGTTGAAAAACCACTTTTCGCACTTGTGTTGGTGCAGGAAACCACTTTTGCACTTGTATTAAGGTGGAAAAAACACTTTTCGCACTTGTGTTAGTGTTGAAAAACCACTTTTCGCACTTGTGTTAGTGTTGAAAAACCACTTTTCGCACTTGTGTTAGTGTTGAAAAACCACTTTTCGCACTTGTGTTAGTGTTGAAAAACCACTTTTTGCACTTGTGTTGGTGCAGAAAACCAATTTTGCACTTGTATTCGTGTGGAAAAACCACTTTTTGCACTTGTTAGTGTTGAAAAACCACTTTTCGCACTTGTGTTAGTGTTGAAAAACCACATTTTGCACTTGTGTTAGTGTTGAAAAACCACTTTTCGCACTTGTGTTGGTGCAGGAAACCACTTTTGCACTTGTATTAAGGTGGAAAAAACACTTTTCGCACTTGTGTTAGTGTTGAAAAACCACTTTTCGCACTTGTGTTAGTGTTGAAAAACCACTTTTCGCACTTGTGTTAGTGTTGAAAAACCACTTTTCGCACTTGTGTTAGTGTTGAAAACCACTTTTTGCACTTGTGTTGGTGCAGAAAACCACTTTTGCACTTGTATTAGTGTGGAAAAAACACTTTTTGCACTTGTGATAGTGTTGAAAAACCACTTTTTGCACTTGTTAGTGTTGAAAAACCACTTTTCGCACTTGTGTTAGTGTTGAAAAACCACATTTTGCACTTGTGTTAGTGTTGAAAAACCACTTTTCGCACTTGTGTTGGTGCAGGAAACCACTTTTGCACTTGTATTAGTGTGGAAAAACCACTTTTCGCACTTGTGTTAGTGTTGAAAAACCACTTTTCGCACTTGTGTTAGTGTTGAAAAACCACTTTTCGCACTTGTGTTGGTGCAGGAAACCACTTTTGCACTTGTATTAGTGTGGAAAAAACACTTTTTGCACTTGTGATACTGTTGAAAAACCACTTTTCGCACTTGTGTTAGTGTTGAAAAACCACTTTTCGCACTTGTGTTGGTGCAGGAAACCACTTTTGCACTTGTATTCCTGTGGAAAAAACACTTTTTGCACTTGTCATAGTGTTGAAAACCCACTTTTCGCACTTGTGTTAGTGTTGAAAACCCACTTTTCGCACTTGTGTTAGTGTTGAAAAACCACTTTTCGCACTTGTGTTGGTGCACGAAACCACTTTTGCACTTGTATTAGTGTGGAAAAAACACTTTTCGCACTTGTGTTAGTGTTGAAAAACCACTTTTCGCACTTGTGTTAGTGTTGAAAAACCACGTTTCGCATTTGTGTTTGTGCAGGAAACCACTTTTGCACTTGTATTAGTGTGGAAAAAACACTTTTTGCACTTGTGATAGTGTTGAAAAACCACTTTTCGCACTTGTGTTAGTGTTGAAAAACCACTTTTCGCACTTGTGTTGGTGCAGGAAACCACTTTTGCACTTGTATTAGTGTGGAAAAACCACTTTTCGCACTTGTGTTAGTGTTGAAAAACCACTTTTCGCACTTGTGTTAGTGTTGAAAAACCACTTTTCGCACTTGTGTTGGTGCAGGAAACCACTTTTGCACTTGTATTAGTGTGGAAAAAACACTTTTTGCACTTGTGATAGTGTTGAAAAACCACTTTTCGCACTTGTGTTAGTGTTGAAAAACCACTTTTCGCACTTGTGTTGGTGCAGGAAACCACTTTTGCACTTGTATTAGTGTGGAAAAACCACTTTTCGCACTTGTGTTAGTGTTGAAAAACCACTTTTCGCACTTGTGTTAGTGTTGAAAAACCACTTTTCGCACTTGTGTTAGTGTTGAAAAACCACTTTTCGCACTTGTGTTAGTGTTGAAAAACCACTTTTCGCACTTGTGTTGGTGCAGGAAACCACTTTTGCACTTGTATTAGTGTGGAAAAAACACTTTTTGCACTTGTGATAGTGTTGAAAAACCACTTTTCGCACTTGTGTTAGTGTTGAAAAACCACTTTTCGCACTTGTGTTAGTGTTGAAAACCACTTTTCGCACTTGTGTTGGTGCAGGAAACCACGTTTGCACTTGTATTAGTGTGGAAAAAACACTTTTCGCACTTGTGATAGTGTTGAAAAACCACTTTTCGCACTTGTGTTAGTGTTGAAAAACCACTTTTCGCACTTGTGTTAGTGTTGAAAACCACTTTTCGCACTTGTGTTGGTGCAGGAAACCACGTTTGCACTTGTATTAGTGTGGAAAAAACACTTTTCGCACTTGTGATAGTGTTGAAAAACCACTTTTCGCACTTGTGTTAGTGTTGAAAAACCACTTTTCGCACTTGTGTTGGTGCAGGAAACCACTTTTGCACTTGTATTAGTGTGGAAAAAACACTTTTTGCACTTGTGATAGTGTTGAAAAACCACTTTTCGCACTTGTGTTAGTGTTGAAAAACCACTTTTCGCACTTGTGTTAGTGTTGAAAAACCACTTTTCGCACTTGTGTTGGTGCAGGAAACCACTTTTGCACTTGTATTAGTGTGGAAAAAACACTTTTTGCACTTGTGATAGTGTTGAAAAACCACTTTTTGCACTTGTGTTAGTGTTGAAAAACCACTTTTCACACTTGTGTTGGTGCAGGAAACCACTTTTGCACTTGTATTAGTGTGGAAAAACCACTTTTCGCACTTGTGTTAGTGTTGAATAACCACTTTTCGCAGTTGTGTTGGTGCAGGAAACCACTTGTCGCACTTGTGTTAGTGTTGAAAAACCACTTTTTGCACTTGTGTTGGTGCAGGAAACCACTTTTGCACTTGTATTAGTGTGGAAAAACACTTTTTGCACTTGTGATAGTGTTGAAAAACCACTTTTCGCACTTGTGTTAGTGTTGAAAAACGACTTTTCGCACTTGTGTTAGTGTTGAAAAACCACTTTTCGCACTTGTGTTGGTGCAGGAAACCACTTTTGCACTTGTATTAGTGTGGAAAAACCACTTTTCGCACTTGTGTTAGTGTTGAAAAACCACTTTTTGCACTTGTGATAGTGTTGAAAAACCACTTTTCGCACTTGTGTTAGTGTTGAAAAACCACTTTTTGCACTTGTGTTGGTGCAGGAACCCACTTTTGCACTTGCATTAGTGTGGAAAAACCACTTTTTGCACTTGTGTTAGTGTTGAAAAACCACTTTTCGCACTTGTGTTAGTGTTGAAAAACCAGTTTTCGCATTTGTGTTAGTGTTGAAAAACCACTTTTCGCACTTCTGTTAGTGTTGAAAAACCACTTTTTGCACTTGTGTTAGTGTTGAAAAACCACTTTTTGCACTTGTGTTGGTGCAGGAACCCACTTTTGCACTTGCATTAGTGTGGAAAAACCACTTTTTGCACTTGTGTTAGTGTTGAAAAACCACTTTTTGCACTTGTGATAGTGTTGAAAAACCACTTTTCGCACTTGTGTTAGTGTTGAAAAACCACTTTTCGCACTTGTGTTAGTGTTGAAAAACCACGTTTCGCACTTGTGTTGGTGCAGGAAACCACTTTTGCACTTGTATTAGTGTGGAAAAAACACTTTTTGCACTTGTGATAGTGTTGAAAAACCACTTTTCGCACTTGTGTTAGTGTTGAAAAACCACTTTTCGCACTTGTGTTGGTGCAGGAATCCACTTTTGCACTTGTATTAGTGTGGAAAAAACACTTTTTGCACTTTTGATAGTGTTGAAAAGCCACTTTTCGCACTTATGTTGGTGCACGAAACCACTTTTGCTCTTGTATTAGTGTGGAAAAAACACTTTTTGCACTTGTGATAGTGTTGAAAAACCACTTTTTGCACTTGTGTTAGTGTTGAAAAACCACTTTTCGCACTTGTGTTAGTGTTGAAAAACCACTTTTCGCACTTGTGTTGGTGCAGGAAAACACTTTTGCACTTGTATTAGTGTGGAAAAAACACTTTTTACACTTGTGATAGTGTTGAAAAACCACTTTTTGCACTTGTGTTAGTGTTGAAAAACCACTTTTTGCACTTGTGTTAGTGTTGAAAAACAACTTTTCGCACTTGTGTTGGTGCAGGAAAACACTTTTGCACTTGTATTAGTGTGGAAAAACCACTTTTCGCACTTGTGTTAGTGTTGAAAAACCACTTTTCGCACTTGTGTTAGTGTTGAAAAACCACTTTTCGCACTTGTTTTAGTGTTGAAAAACCACTTTTCGCACTTGTGTTAGTGTTGAAAAACCACTTTTCGCACTTGTGTTAGTGTTGAAAAACCACTTTTTGCACTTGTGTTGGTGCAGAAAACCACTTTTGCACTTGTATTAGTGTGGAAAAAACACTTTTTGCACTTGTGATAGTGTTGAAAAACCACTTTTTGCACTTGTTAGTGTTGAAAAACCACTTTTCGCACTTGTGTTAGTGTTGAAAAACCACATTTTGCACTTGTGTTAGTGTTGAAAAACCACTTTTCGCACTTGTGTTGGTGCAGGAAACCACTTTTGCACTTGTATTAAGGTGGAAAAAACACTTTTCGCACTTGTGTTAGTGTTGAAAAACCACTTTTCGCACTTGTGTTTGTGTTGAAAAACCACTTTTCGCACTTGTGTTAGTGTTGAAAAACCACTTTTCGCACTTGTGTTGGTGCAGGAAACCACTTTTGCACTTGTATTAGTGTGGAGAAACCACTTTTTGCACTTGTGATAGTGTTGAAAAACCACTTTTCACACTTGTGTTGGTGCAGGAAACCACTTTTGCACTTGTATTCCTGTGGAAAAAACACTTTTTGCACTTTTCATAGTGTTGAAAACCCACTTTTCGCACTTGTGTTAGTGTTGAAAACCCACTTTTCGCACTTGTGTTAGTGTTGAAAAACCACTTTTCGCACTTGTGTTGGTGCACGAAACCACTTTTGCACTTGTATTAGTGTGGAAAAAACACTTTTCGCACTTGTGTTAGTGTTGAAAAACCACTTTTCGCACTTGTGTTAGTGTTGAAAAACCACGTTTCGCATTTGTGTTTGTGCAGGAAACCACTTTTGCACTTGTATTAGTGTGGAAAAAACACTTTTTGCACTTGTGATAGTGTTGAAAAACCACTTTTCGCACTTGTGTTGGTGCAGGAAACCACTTTTGCACTTGTATTAGTGTGGAAAAACCACTTTTCGCACTTGTGTTAGTGTTGAAAAACCACTTTTCGCACTTGTGTTAGTGTTGAAAAACCACTTTTCGCACTTGTGTTGGTGCAGGAAACCACTTTTGCACTTGTATTAGTGTGGAAAAAACACTTTTTGCACTTGTGATAGTGTTGAAAAACCACTTTTCGCACTTGTGTTAGTGTTGAAAAACCACTTTTCGCACTTGTGTTGGTGCAGGAAACCACTTTTGCACTTGTATTAGTGTGGAAAAACCACTTTTCGCACTTGTGTTAGTGTTGAAAAACCACTTTTCGCACTTGTGTTAGTGTTGAAAAACCACTTTTCGCACTTGTGTTAGTGTTGAAAAACCACTTTTCGCACTTGTGTTAGTGTTGAAAAACCACTTTTCGCACTTGTGTTGGTGCAGGAAACCACTTTTGCACTTGTATTAGTGTGGAAAAAACACTTTTTGCACTTGTGATAGTGTTGAAAAACCACTTTTCGCACTTGTGTTAGTGTTGAAAAACCACTTTTCGCACTTGTGTTAGTGTTGAAAACCACTTTTCGCACTTGTGTTGGTGCAGGAAACCACGTTTGCACTTGTATTAGTGTGGAAAAAACACTTTTCGCACTTGTGATAGTGTTGAAAAACCACTTTTCGCACTTGTGTTAGTGTTGAAAAACCACTTTTCGCACTTGTGTTGGTGCAGGAAACCACTTTTGCACTTGTATTAGTGTGGAAAAAACACTTTTTGCACTTGTGATAGTGTTGAAAAACCACTTTTCGCACTTGTGTTAGTGTTGAAAAACCACTTTTCGCACTTGTGTTAGTGTTGAAAAACCACTTTTCGCACTTGTGTTGGTGCAGGAAACCACTTTTGCACTTGTATTAGTGTGGAAAAAACACTTTTTGCACTTGTGATAGTGTTGAAAAACCACTTTTTGCACTTGTGTTAGTGTTGAAAAACCACTTTTCGCACTTGTGTTGGTGCAGGAAACCACTTTTGCACTTGTATTAGTGTGGAAAAACCACTTTTCGCACTTGTGTTAGTGTTGAAAAACCACTTTTCGCACTTGTGTTAGTGTTGAAAAACCACTTTTCGCACTTGTGTTAGTGTTGAAAAACCACTTTTCGCACTTGTGTTAGTGTTGAAAAACCACTTTTCGCACTTGTGTTGGTGCAGGAAACCACTTTTGCACTTGTATTAGTGTGGAAAAAACACTTTTTGCACTTGTGATAGTGTTGAAAAACCACTTTTCGCACTTGTGTTAGTGTTGAAAAACCACTTTTCGCACTTGTGTTAGTGTTGAAAACCACTTTTCGCACTTGTGTTGGTGCAGGAAACCACGTTTGCACTTGTATTAGTGTGGAAAAAACACTTTTCGCACTTGTGATAGTGTTGAAAAACCACTTTTCGCACTTGTGTTAGTGTTGAAAAACCACTTTTCGCACTTGTGTTGGTGCAGGAAACCACTTTTGCACTTGTATTAGTGTGGAAAAAACACTTTTTGCACTTGTGATAGTGTTGAAAAACCACTTTTCGCACTTGTGTTAGTGTTGAAAAACCACTTTTCGCACTTGTGTTAGTGTTGAAAAACCACTTTTCGCACTTGTGTTGGTGCAGGAAACCACTTTTGCACTTGTATTAGTGTGGAAAAAACACTTTTTGCACTTGTGATAGTGTTGAAAAACCACTTTTTGCACTTGTGTTAGTGTTGAAAAACCACTTTTCGCACTTGTGTTGGTGCAGGAAACCACTTTTGCACTTGTATTAGTGTGGAAAAACCACTTTTCGCACTTGTGTTAGTGTTGAATAACCACTTTTCGCAGTTGTGTTGGTGCAGGAAACCACTTGTCGCACTTGTGTTAGTGTTGAAAAACCACTTTTTGCACTTGTGTTGGTGCAGGAAACCACTTTTGCACTTGTATTAGTGTGGAAAAACACTTTTTGCACTTGTGATAGTGTTGAAAAACCACTTTTCGCACTTGTGTTAGTGTTGAAAAACGACTTTTCGCACTTGTGTTAGTGTTGAAAAACCACTTTTCGCACTTGTGTTGGTTCAGGAAACCACTTTTGCACTTGTATTAGTGTGGAAAAACCACTTTTCGCACTTGTGTTAGTGTTGAAAAACCACTTTTTGCACTTGTGATAGTGTTGAAAAACCACTTTTCGCACTTGTGTTAGTGTTGAAAAACCACTTTTTGCACTTGTGTTGGTGCAGGAACCCACTTTTGCACTTGCATTAGTGTGGAAAAACCACTTTTTGCACTTGTGTTAGTGTTGAAAAACCACTTTTCGCACTTGTGTTAGTGTTGAAAAACCAGTTTTCGCATTTGTGTTAGTGTTGAAAAACCACTTTTCGCACTTCTGTTAGTGTTGAAAAACCACTTTTTGCACTTGTGATAGTGTTGAAAAACCACTTTTCGCACTTGTGTTAGTGTTGAAAAACCACTTTTTGCACTTGTGTTGGTGCAGGAACCCACTTTTGCACTTGCATTAGTGTGGAAAAACCACTTTTTGCACTTGTGTTAGTGTTGAAAAACCACTTTTTGCACTTGTGATAGTGTTGAAAAACCACTTTTCGCACTTGTGTTAGTGTTGAAAAACCACTTTTCGCACTTGTGTTAGTGTTGAAAAACCACGTTTCGCACTTGTGTTGGTGCAGGAAACCACTTTTGCACTTGTATTAGTGTGGAAAAAACACTTTTTGCACTTGTGATAGTGTTGAAAAACCACTTTTCGCACTTGTGTTAGTGTTGAAAAACCACTTTTCGCACTTGTGTTGGTGCAGGAATCCACTTTTGCACTTGTATTAGTGTGGAAAAAACACTTTTTGCACTTTTGATAGTGTTGAAAAGCCACTTTTCGCACTTATGTTGGTGCACGAAACCACTTTTGCTCTTGTATTAGTGTGGAAAAAACACTTTTTGCACTTGTGATAGTGTTGAAAAACCACTTTTTGCACTTGTGTTAGTGTTGAAAAACCACTTTTCGCACTTGTGTTAGTGTTGAAAAACCACTTTTCGCACTTGTGTTGGTGCAGGAAAACACTTTTGCACTTGTATTAGTGTGGAAAAACCACTTTTCGCACTTGTGTTAGTGTTGAAAAACCACTTTTCGCACTTGTGTTAGTGTTGAAAAACCACTTTTCGCACTTGTGTTAGTGTTGAAAAACCACTTTTCGCACTTGTGTTAGTGTTGAAAAACCACTTTTGCACTTGTATTAGTGTGGAAAAAACACTTTTTGCACTTGTGATAATGTTGAAAAACCACTTTTTGCACTTGTTAGTGTTGAAAAACCACTTTTCGCACTTGTGTTAGTGTTGAAAAACCACATTTTGCACTTGTGTTAGTGTTGAAAAACCACTTTTCGCACTTGTGTTGGTGCAGGAAACCACTTTTGCACTTGTATTAAGGTGGAAAAAACACTTTTCGCACTTGTGTTAGTGTTGAAAAACCACATTTCGCACTTGTGTTAGTGTTGAAAAACCACTTTTCGCACTTGTGTTAGTGTTGAAAAACCACTTTTCGCACTTGTGTTGGTGCACGAAACCACTTTTGCACTTGTATTAGTGTGGAAAAAACACTTTTTGCACTTGTGATAGTGTTGAAAAACCACTTTTCGCACTTGTGTTAGTGTTGAAAAACCACTTTTCGCACTTGTGTTAGTGTTGAAAAACCACGTTTCGCATTTGTGTTTGTGCAGGAAACCACTTTTGCACTTGTATTAGTGTGGAAAAAACACTTTTTGCACTTGTGATAGTGTTGAAAAACCACTTTTCGCACTTGTGTTAGTGTTGAAAAACCACTTTTCGCACTTGTGTTGGTGCAGGAAACCACTTTTGCACTTGTATTAAGGTGGAAAAAACACTTTTCGCACATGTGTTAGTGTTGAAAAACCACTTTTCGCACTTTTGTTAGTGTTGAAAAACCACTTTTCGCACTTGTGTTGGTGCAGGAAACCACTTTTGCACTTGTATTAGTGTGGAAAAAACACTTTTTGCACTTGTGATAGTGTTGAAAAACCACTTTTCGCACTTGTGTTAGTGTTGAAAAACCACTTTTCGCACTTGTGTTGGTGCAGGAAACCACTTTTGCACTTGTATTAGTGTGAAAAACCACTTTTCGCACTTGTGTTAGTGTTGAAAAACCACTTTTCGCACTTGTGTTAGTGTTGAAAAACCACTTTTCGCACTTGTGTTGGTGCAGGAAACCACTTTTGCACTTGTATTAGTGTGGAAAAAACACTTTTTGCACTTGTGATAGTGTTGAAAAACCACTTTTCGCACTTGTGTTAGTGTTGAAAAACCACTTTTCGCACTTGTGTTGGTGCAGGAAACCACTTTTGCACTTGTATTAGTGTGGAAAAACCACTTTTCGCACTTGTGTTAGTGTTGAAAAACCACTTTTCGCACTTGTGTTAGTGTTGAAAAACCACTTTTCGCACTTGTGTTAGTGTTGAAAAACCACTTTTCGCACTTGTGTTGGTGCAGGAAACCACTTTTGCACTTGTATTAGTGTGGAAAAACACTTTTTGCACTTGTGATAGTGTTGAAAAACCACTTTTCGCACTTGTGTTAGTGTTGAAAAACCACTTTTCGCACTTGAGTTGGTGCAGGAAACCACTTTTGCACTTGTATTAGTGTGGAAAAAACACTTTTTGCACTTGTGATAGTGTTGAAAAACACTTTTCGCACTTGTGTTAGTGTTGAAAACCACTTTTCGCACTTGTGTTGGTGCAGGAAACCACGTTTGCACTTGTATTAGTGTGGAAAAAACACTTTTCGCACTTGTGATAGTGTTGAAAAACCACTTTTCGCACTTGTGTTAGTGTTGAAAAACCACATTTCGCACTTGTGTTGGTGCAGGAAACCACTTTTGCACTTGTATTAGTGTGGAAAAACCACTTTTCGCACTTGTGTTAGTGTTGAAAAACCACTTTTTGCACTTGTGATAGTGTTGAAAAACCACTTTTCGCACTTGTGTTAGTGTTGAAAAACCACTTTTTGCACTTGTGTTGGTGCAGGAACCCACTTTTGCACTTGCATTAGTGTGGAAAAACCACTTTTTGCACTTGTGTTAGTGTTGAAAAACCACTTTTCGCACTTGTGTTAGTGTTGAAAAACCACTTTTCGCATTTGTGTTAGTGTAGAAAAACCACTTTTCGCACTTCTGTTAGTGTTGAAAAACCACTTTTTGCACTTGTGATAGTGTTGAAAAACCACTTTTCGCACTTGTGTTAGTGTTGAAAAACCACTTTTTGCACTTGTGTTGGTGCAGGAACCCACTTTTGCACTTGCATTAGTGTGGAAAAACCACTTTTTGCCCTTGTGTTAGTGTTGAAAAACCACTTTTTGCACTTGTGATAGTGTTGAAAAACCACTTTTCGCACTTGTGTTAGTGTTGAAAAACCACTTTTCGCACTTGTGTTAGTGTTGAAAAACCACGTTTCGCACTTGTGTTGGTGCAGGAAACCACTTTTGCACTTGTATTAGTGTGGAAAAAAACACTTTTTGCACTTGTGATAGTGTTGAAAAACCACTTTTCGCACTTGTGTTAGTGTTGAAAAACCACTTTTCGCACTTGTGTTGGTGCAGGAAACAACTTTTGCACTTGTATTAGTGTGGAAAAAACACTTTTTGCACTTTTGATAGTGTTGAAAAGCCACTTTTCGCACTTATGTTGGTGCACGAAACCACTTTTGCTCTTGTATTAGTGTGGAAAAAACACTTTTTGCACTTGTGATAGTGTTGAAAAACCACTTTTTGCACTTGTGTTAGTGTTGAAAAACCACTTTTCGCACTTGTGTTAGTGTTGAAAAACCACTTTTCGCACTTGTGTTGGTGCAGGAAAACACTTTTGCACTTGTATTAGTGTGGAAAAACCACTTTTCGCACTTGTGTTAGTGTTGAAAAACCACTTTTCGCACTTGTGTTAGTGTTGAAAAACCACTTTTCGCACTTGTTTTAGTGTTGAAAAACCACTTTTCGCACTTGTGTTAGTGTTGAAAAACCACTTTTCGCACTTGTGTTAGTGTTGAAAAACCACTTTTTGCACTTGTGTTGGTGCAGAAAACCACTTTTGCACTTGTATTAGTGTGGAAAAAACATTTTTGGAATTGTGATAGTGTTGAAAAACCACTTTTTGCACTTGTTAGTGTTGAAAAACCACTTTTCGCACTTGTGTTAGTGTTGAAAAACCACATTTTGCACTTGTGTTAGTGTTGAAAAACCACTTTTCGCACTTGTGTTGGTGCAGGAAACCACTTTTGCACTTGTATTAAGGTGGAAAAAACACTTTTCACACTTGTGTTAGTGTTGAAAAACCACTTTTCGCACTTGTGTTAGTGTTGAAAAACCACTTTTCGCACTTGTGTTAGTGTTGAAAAACCACTTTTCGCACTTGTGTTAGTGTTGAAAAACCACTTTTTGCACTTGTGTTGGTGCAGAAAACCAATTTTGCACTTGTATTCGTGTGGAAAAACCACTTTTTGCACTTGTTAGTGTTGAAAAACCACTTTTTGCACTTGTGTTAGTGTTGAAAAACCACATTTTGCACTTGTGTTAGTGTTGAAAAACCACTTTTCGCACTTGTGTTGGTGCAGGAAACCACTTTTGCACTTGTATTAAGGTGGAAAAAACACTTTTCGCACTTGTGTTAGTGTTGAAAAACCACTTTTCGCACTTGTGTTAGTGTTGAAAAACCACTTTTCGCACTTGTGTTAGTGTTGAAAAACCACTTTTCGCACTTGTGTTAGTGTTGAAAACCACTTTTTGCACTTGTGTTGGTGCAGAAAACCACTTTTGCACTTGTATTAGTGTGGAAAAAACACTTTTTGCACTTGTGATAGTGTTGAAAAACCACTTTTTGCACTTGTTAGTGTTGAAAAACCACTTTTCGCACTTGTGTTAGTGTTGAAAAACCACATTTTGCACTTGTGTTAGTGTTGAAAAACCACTTTTCGCACTTGTGTTGGTGCAGGAAACCACTTTTGCACTTGTATTAGTGTGGAAAAACCACTTTTCGCACTTGTGTTAGTGTTGAAAAACCACTTTTCGCACTTGTGTTAGTGTTGAAAAACCACTTTTCGCACTTGTGTTGGTGCAGGAAACCACTTTTGCACTTGTATTAGTGTGGAAAAAACACTTTTTGCACTTGTGATACTGTTGAAAAACCACTTTTCGCACTTGTGTTAGTGTTGAAAAACCACTTTTCGCACTTGTGTTGGTGCAGGAAACCACTTTTGCACTTGTATTCCTGTGGAAAAAACACTTTTTGCACTTGTCATAGTGTTGAAAACCCACTTTTCGCACTTGTGTTAGTGTTGAAAACCCACTTTTCGCACTTGTGTTAGTGTTGAAAAACCACTTTTCGCACTTGTGTTGGTGCACGAAACCACTTTTGCACTTGTATTAGTGTGGAAAAAACACTTTTCGCACTTGTGTTAGTGTTGAAAAACCACTTTTCGCACTTGTGTTAGTGTTGAAAAACCACTTTTCGCACTTGTGTTGGTGCAGGAAAACACTTTTGCACTTGTATTAGTGTGGAAAAAACACTTTTTACACTTGTGATAGTGTTGAAAAACCACTTTTTGCACTTGTGTTAGTGTTGAAAAACCACTTTTCGCACTTGTGTTAGTGTTGAAAAACAACTTTTCGCACTTGTGTTGGTGCAGGAAAACACTTTTGCACTTGTATTAGTGTGGAAAAACCACTTTTCGCACTTGTGTTAGTGTTGAAAAACCACTTTTCGCACTTGTGTTAGTGTTGAAAAACCACTTTTCGCACTTGTTTTAGTGTTGAAAAACCACTTTTCGCACTTGTGTTAGTGTTGAAAAACCACTTTTCGCACTTGTGTTAGTGTTGAAAAACCACTTTTTGCACTTGTGTTGGTGCAGAAAACCACTTTTGCACTTGTATTAGTGTGGAAAAAACACTTTTTGCACTTGTGATAGTGTTGAAAAACCACTTTTTGCACTTGTTAGTGTTGAAAAACCACTTTTCGCACTTGTGTTAGTGTTGAAAAACCACATTTTGCACTTGTGTTAGTGTTGAAAAACCACTTTTCGCACTTGTGTTGGTGCAGGAAACCACTTTTGCACTTGTATTAAGGTGGAAAAAACACTTTTCGCACTTGTGTTAGTGTTGAAAAACCACTTTTCGCACTTGTGTTAGTGTTGAAAAACCACTTTTCGCACTTGTGTTAGTGTTGAAAAACCACTTTTCGCACTTGTGTTGGTGCAGGAAACCACTTTTGCACTTGTATTAGTGTGGAGAAACCACTTTTTGCACTTGTGATAGTGTTGAAAAACCACTTTTCACACTTGTGTTGGTGCAGGAAACCACTTTTGCACTTGTATTCCTGTGGAAAAAACACTTTTTGCACTTTTCATAGTGTTGAAAACCCACTTTTCGCACTTGTGTTAGTGTTGAAAACCCACTTTTCGCACTTGTGTTAGTGTTGAAAAACCACTTTTCGCACTTGTGTTGGTGCACGAAACCACTTTTGCACTTGTATTAGTGTGGAAAAAACACTTTTCGCACTTGTGTTAGTGTTGAAAAACCACTTTTCGCACTTGTGTTAGTGTTGAAAAACCACGTTTCGCATTTGTGTTTGTGCAGGAAACCACTTTTGCACTTGTATTAGTGTGGAAAAAACACTTTTTGCACTTGTGATAGTGTTGAAAAACCACTTTTCGCACTTGTGTTGGTGCAGGAAACCACTTTTGCACTTGTATTAGTGTGGAAAAACCACTTTTCGCACTTGTGTTAGTGTTGAAAAACCACTTTTCGCACTTGTGTTAGTGTTGAAAAACCACTTTTCGCACTTGTGTTGGTGCAGGAAACCACTTTTGCACTTGTATTAGTGTGGAAAAAACACTTTTTGCACTTGTGATAGTGTTGAAAAACCACTTTTCGCACTTGTGTTAGTGTTGAAAAACCACTTTTCGCACTTGTGTTGGTGCAGGAAACCACTTTTGCACTTGTATTAGTGTGGAAAAACCACTTTTCGCACTTGTGTTAGTGTTGAAAAACCACTTTTCGCACTTGTGTTAGTGTTGAAAAACCACTTTTCGCACTTGTGTTAGTGTTGAAAAACCACTTTTCGCACTTGTGTTAGTGTTGAAAAACCACTTTTCGCACTTGTGTTGGTGCAGGAAACCACTTTTGCACTTGTATTAGTGTGGAAAAAACACTTTTTGCACTTGTGATAGTGTTGAAAAACCACTTTTCGCACTTGTGTTAGTGTTGAAAAACCACTTTTCGCACTTGTGTTAGTGTTGAAAACCACTTTTCGCACTTGTGTTGGTGCAGGAAACCACGTTTGCACTTGTATTAGTGTGGAAAAAACACTTTTCGCACTTGTGATAGTGTTGAAAAACCACTTTTCGCACTTGTGTTAGTGTTGAAAAACCACTTTTCGCACTTGTGTTGGTGCAGGAAACCACTTTTGCACTTGTATTAGTGTGGAAAAAACACTTTTTGCACTTGTGATAGTGTTGAAAAACCACTTTTCGCACTTGTGTTAGTGTTGAAAAACCACTTTTCGCACTTGTGTTAGTGTTGAAAAACCACTTTTCGCACTTGTGTTGGTGCAGGAAACCACTTTTGCACTTGTATTAGTGTGGAAAAAACACTTTTTGCACTTGTGATAGTGTTGAAAAACCACTTTTTGCACTTGTGTTAGTGTTGAAAAACCACTTTTCGCACTTGTGTTGGTGCAGGAAACCACTTTTGCACTTGTATTAGTGTGGAAAAACCACTTTTCGCACTTGTGTTAGTGTTGAATAACCACTTTTCGCAGTTGTGTTGGTGCAGGAAACCACTTGTCGCACTTGTGTTAGTGTTGAAAAACCACTTTTTGCACTTGTGTTGGTGCAGGAAACCACTTTTGCACTTGTATTAGTGTGGAAAAACACTTTTTGCACTTGTGATAGTGTTGAAAAACCACTTTTCGCACTTGTGTTAGTGTTGAAAAACGACTTTTCGCACTTGTGTTAGTGTTGAAAAACCACTTTTCGCACTTGTGTTGGTTCAGGAAACCACTTTTGCACTTGTATTAGTGTGGAAAAACCACTTTTCGCACTTGTGTTAGTGTTGAAAAACCACTTTTTGCACTTGTGATAGTGTTGAAAAACCACTTTTCGCACTTGTGTTAGTGTTGAAAAACCACTTTTTGCACTTGTGTTGGTGCAGGAACCCACTTTTGCACTTGCATTAGTGTGGAAAAACCACTTTTTGCACTTGTGTTAGTGTTGAAAAACCACTTTTCGCACTTGTGTTAGTGTTGAAAAACCAGTTTTCGCATTTGTGTTAGTGTTGAAAAACCACTTTTCGCACTTCTGTTAGTGTTGAAAAACCACTTTTCGCACTTGTGTTGGTGCAGGAATCCACTTTTGCACTTGTATTAGTGTGGAAAAAACACTTTTTGCACTTTTGATAGTGTTGAAAAGCCACTTTTCGCACTTATGTTGGTGCACGAAACCACTTTTGCTCTTGTATTAGTGTGGAAAAAACACTTTTTGCACTTGTGATAGTGTTGAAAAACCACTTTTTGCACTTGTGTTAGTGTTGAAAAACCACTTTTCGCACTTGTGTTAGTGTTGAAAAACCACTTTTCGCACTTGTGTTGGTGCAGGAAAACACTTTTGCACTTGTATTAGTGTGGAAAAACCACTTTTCGCACTTGTGTTAGTGTTGAAAAACCACTTTTCGCACTTGTGTTAGTGTTGAAAAACCACTTTTCGCACTTGTGTTAGTGTTGAAAAACCACTTTTCGCACTTGTGTTAGTGTTGAAAAACCACTTTTGCACTTGTATTAGTGTGGAAAAAACACTTTTTGCACTTGTGATAATGTTGAAAAACCACTTTTTGCACTTGTTAGTGTTGAAAAACCACTTTTCGCACTTGTGTTAGTGTTGAAAAACCACATTTTGCACTTGTGTTAGTGTTGAAAAACCACTTTTCGCACTTGTGTTGGTGCAGGAAACCACTTTTGCACTTGTATTAAGGTGGAAAAAACACTTTTCGCACTTGTGTTAGTGTTGAAAAACCACATTTCGCACTTGTGTTAGTGTTGAAAAACCACTTTTCGCACTTGTGTTAGTGTTGAAAAACCACTTTTCGCACTTGTGTTGGTGCACGAAACCACTTTTGCACTTGTATTAGTGTGGAAAAAACACTTTTTGCACTTGTGATAGTGTTGAAAAACCACTTTTCGCACTTGTGTTAGTGTTGAAAAACCACTTTTCGCACTTGTGTTAGTGTTGAAAAACCACGTTTCGCATTTGTGTTTGTGCAGGAAACCACTTTTGCACTTGTATTAGTGTGGAAAAAACACTTTTTGCACTTGTGATAGTGTTGAAAAACCACTTTTCGCACTTGTGTTAGTGTTGAAAAACCACTTTTCGCACTTGTGTTGGTGCAGGAAACCACTTTTGCACTTGTATTAAGGTGGAAAAAACACTTTTCGCACATGTGTTAGTGTTGAAAAACCACTTTTCGCACTTTTGTTAGTGTTGAAAAACCACTTTTCGCACTTGTGTTGGTGCAGGAAACCACTTTTGCACTTGTATTAGTGTGGAAAAAACACTTTTTGCACTTGTGATAGTGTTGAAAAACCACTTTTCGCACTTGTGTTAGTGTTGAAAAACCACTTTTCGCACTTGTGTTGGTGCAGGAAACCACTTTTGCACTTGTATTAGTGTGGAAAAACCACTTTTCGCACTTGTGTTAGTGTTGAAAAACCACTTTTCGCACTTGTGTTAGTGTTGAAAAACCACTTTTCGCACTTGTGTTGGTGCAGGAAACCACTTTTGCACTTGTATTAGTGTGGAAAAAACACTTTTTGCACTTGTGATAGTGTTGAAAAACCACTTTTCGCACTTGTGTTAGTGTTGAAAAACCACTTTTCGCACTTGTGTTGGTGCAGGAAACCACTTTTGCACTTGTATTAGTGTGGAAAAACCACTTTTCGCACTTGTGTTAGTGTTGAAAAACCACTTTTCGCACTTGTGTTAGTGTTGAAAAACCACTTTTCGCACTTGTGTTAGTGTTGAAAAACCACTTTTCGCACTTGTGTTGGTGCAGGAAACCACTTTTGCACTTGTATTAGTGTGGAAAAAACACTTTTTGCACTTGTGATAGTGTTGAAAAACCACTTTTCGCACTTGTGTTAGTGTTGAAAAACCACTTTTCGCACTTGAGTTGGTGCAGGAAACCACTTTTGCACTTGTATTAGTGTGGAAAAAACACTTTTTGCACTTGTGATAGTGTTGAAAAACCACTTTTCGCACTTGTGTTAGTGTTGAAAACCACTTTTCGCACTTGTGTTGGTGCAGGAAACCACGTTTGCACTTGTATTAGTGTGGAAAAAACACTTTTCGCACTTGTGATAGTGTTGAAAAACCACTTTTCGCACTTGTGTTAGTGTTGAAAAACCACATTTCGCACTTGTGTTGGTGCAGGAAACCACTTTTGCACTTGTATTAGTGTGGAAAAACCACTTTTCGCACTTGTGTTAGTGTTGAAAAACCACTTTTTGCACTTGTGATAGTGTTGAAAAACCACTTTTCGCACTTGTGTTAGTGTTGAAAAACCACTTTTTGCACTTGTGTTGGTGCAGGAACCCACTTTTGCACTTGCATTAGTGTGGAAAAACCACTTTTTGCACTTGTGTTAGTGTTGAAAAACCACTTTTCGCACTTGTGTTAGTGTTGAAAAACCACTTTTCGCATTTGTGTTAGTGTAGAAAAACCACTTTTCGCACTTCTGTTAGTGTTGAAAAACCACTTTTTGCACTTGTGATAGTGTTGAAAAACCACTTTTCGCACTTGTGTTAGTGTTGAAAAACCACTTTTTGCACTTGTGTTGGTGCAGGAACCCACTTTTGCACTTGCATTAGTGTGGAAAAACCACTTTTTGCCCTTGTGTTAGTGTTGAAAAACCACTTTTTGCACTTGTGATAGTGTTGAAAAACCACTTTTCGCACTTGTGTTAGTGTTGAAAAACCACTTTTCGCACTTGTGTTAGTGTTGAAAAACCACGTTTCGCACTTGTGTTGGTGCAGGAAACCACTTTTGCACTTGTATTAGTGTGGAAAAAACACTTTTTGCACTTGTGATAGTGTTGAAAAACCACTTTTCGCACTTGTGTTAGTGTTGAAAAACCACTTTTCGCACTTGTGTTGGTGCAGGAAACCACTTTTGCACTTGTATTAGTGTGGAAAAAACACTTTTTGCACTTTTGATAGTGTTGAAAAGCCACTTTTCGCACTTATGTTGGTGCACGAAACCACTTTTGCTCTTGTATTAGTGTGGAAAAAACACTTTTTGCACTTGTGATAGTGTTGAAAAACCACTTTTTGCACTTGTGTTAGTGTTGAAAAACCACTTTTCGCACTTGTGTTAGTGTTGAAAAACCACTTTTCGCACTTGTGTTGGTGCAGGAAAACACTTTTGCACTTGTATTAGTGTGGAAAAACCACTTTTCGCACTTGTGTTAGTGTTGAAAAACCACTTTTCGCACTTGTGTTAGTGTTGAAAAACCACTTTTCGCACTTGTTTTAGTGTTGAAAAACCACTTTTCGCACTTGTGTTAGTGTTGAAAAACCACTTTTCGCACTTGTGTTAGTGTTGAAAAACCACTTTTTGCACTTGTGTTGGTGCAGAAAACCACTTTTGCACTTGTATTAGTGTGGAAAAAACACTTTTTGCACTTGTGATAGTGTTGAAAAACCACTTTTTGCACTTGTTAGTGTTGAAAAACCACTTTTCGCACTTGTGTTAGTGTTGAAAAACCACATTTTGCACTTGTGTTAGTGTTGAAAAACCACTTTTCGCACTTGTGTTGGTGCAGGAAACCACTTTTGCACTTGTATTAAGGTGGAAAAAACACTTTTCACACTTGTGTTAGTGTTGAAAAACCACTTTTCGCACTTGTGTTAGTGTTGAAAAACCACTTTTCGCACTTGTGTTAGTGTTGAAAAACCACTTTTCGCACTTGTGTTAGTGTTGAAAAACCACTTTTTGCACTTGTGTTGGTGCAGAAAACCAATTTTGCACTTGTATTCGTGTGGAAAAACCACTTTTTGCACTTGTTAGTGTTGAAAAACCACTTTTCGCACTTGTGTTAGTGTTGAAAAACCACATTTTGCACTTGTGTTAGTGTTGAAAAACCACTTTTCGCACTTGTGTTGGTGCAGGAAACCACTTTTGCACTTGTATTAAGGTGGAAAAAACACTTTTCGCACTTGTGTTAGTGTTGAAAAACCACTTTTCGCACTTGTGTTAGTGTTGAAAAACCACTTTTCGCACTTGTGTTAGTGTTGAAAAACCACTTTTCGCACTTGTGTTAGTGTTGAAAACCACTTTTTGCACTTGTGTTGGTGCAGAAAACCACTTTTGCACTTGTATTAGTGTGGAAAAAACACTTTTTGCACTTGTGATAGTGTTGAAAAACCACTTTTTGCACTTGTTAGTGTTGAAAAACCACTTTTCGCACTTGTGTTAGTGTTGAAAAACCACATTTTGCACTTGTGTTAGTGTTGAAAAACCACTTTTCGCACTTGTGTTGGTGCAGGAAACCACTTTTGCACTTGTATTAGTGTGGAAAAACCACTTTTCGCACTTGTGTTAGTGTTGAAAAACCACTTTTCGCACTTGTGTTAGTGTTGAAAAACCACTTTTCGCACTTGTGTTGGTGCAGGAAACCACTTTTGCACTTGTATTAGTGTGGAAAAAACACTTTTTGCACTTGTGATACTGTTGAAAAACCACTTTTCGCACTTGTGTTAGTGTTGAAAAACCACTTTTCGCACTTGTGTTGGTGCAGGAAACCACTTTTGCACTTGTATTCCTGTGGAAAAAACACTTTTTGCACTTGTCATAGTGTTGAAAACCCACTTTTCGCACTTGTGTTAGTGTTGAAAACCCACTTTTCGCACTTGTGTTAGTGTTGAAAAACCACTTTTCGCACTTGTGTTGGTGCACGAAACCACTTTTGCACTTGTATTAGTGTGGAAAAAACACTTTTCGCACTTGTGTTAGTGTTGAAAAACCACTTTTCGCACTTGTGTTAGTGTTGAAAAACCACGTTTCGCATTTGTGTTTGTGCAGGAAACCACTTTTGCACTTGTATTAGTGTGGAAAAAACACTTTTTGCACTTGTGATAGTGTTGAAAAACCACTTTTCGCACTTGTGTTAGTGTTGAAAAACCACTTTTCGCACTTGTGTTGGTGCAGGAAACCACTTTTGCACTTGTATTAGTGTGGAAAAACCACTTTTCGCACTTGTGTTAGTGTTGAAAAACCACTTTTCGCACTTGTGTTAGTGTTGAAAAACCACTTTTCGCACTTGTGTTGGTGCAGGAAACCACTTTTGCACTTGTATTAGTGTGGAAAAAACACTTTTTGCACTTGTGATAGTGTTGAAAAACCACTTTTCGCACTTGTGTTAGTGTTGAAAAACCACTTTTCGCACTTGTGTTGGTGCAGGAAACCACTTTTGCACTTGTATTAGTGTGGAAAAACCACTTTTCGCACTTGTGTTAGTGTTGAAAAACCACTTTTCGCACTTGTGTTAGTGTTGAAAAACCACTTTTCGCACTTGTGTTAGTGTTGAAAAACCACTTTTCGCACTTGTGTTAGTGTTGAAAAACCACTTTTCGCACTTGTGTTGGTGCAGGAAACCACTTTTGCACTTGTATTAGTGTGGAAAAAACACTTTTTGCACTTGTGATAGTGTTGAAAAACCACTTTTCGCACTTGTGTTAGTGTTGAAAAACCACTTTTCGCACTTGTGTTAGTGTTGAAAACCACTTTTCGCACTTGTGTTGGTGCAGGAAACCACGTTTGCACTTGTATTAGTGTGGAAAAAACACTTTTCGCACTTGTGATAGTGTTGAAAAACCACTTTTCGCACTTGTGTTAGTGTTGAAAAACCACTTTTCGCACTTGTGTTAGTGTTGAAAACCACTTTTCGCACTTGTGTTGGTGCAGGAAACCACGTTTGCACTTGTATTAGTGTGGAAAAAACACTTTACGCACTTGTGATAGTGTTGAAAAACCACTTTTCGCACTTGTGTTAGTGTTGAAAAACCACTTTTCGCACTTGTGTTAGTGTTGAAAAACCACTTTTCGCACTTGTGTTGGTGCAGGAAACCACTTTTGCACTTGTATTAGTGTGGAAAAAACACTTTTTGCACTTGTGATAGTGTTGAAAAACCACTTTTTGCACTTGTGTTAGTGTTGAAAAACCACTTTTCGCACTTGTGTTGGTGCAGGAAACCACTTTTGCACTTGTATTAGTGTGGAAAAACCACTTTTCGCACTTGTGTTAGTGTTGAATAACCACTTTTCGCAGTTGTGTTGGTGCAGGAAACCACTTGTCGCACTTGTGTTAGTGTTGAAAAACCACTTTTTGCACTTGTGTTGGTGCAGGAAACCACTTTTGCACTTGTATTAGTGTGGAAAAACACTTTTTGCACTTGTGATAGTGTTGAAAAACCACTTTTCGCACTTGTGTTAGTGTTGAAAAACGACTTTTCGCACTTGTGTTAGTGTTAAAAAACCACTTTTCGCACTTGTGTTGGTGCAGGAAACCACTTTTGCACTTGTATTAGTGTGGAAAAACCACTTTTCGCACTTGTGTTAGTGTTGAAAAACCACTTTTTGCACTTGTGATAGTGTTGAAAAACCACTTTTCGCACTTGTGTTAGTGTTGAAAAACCACTTTTTGCACTTGTGTTGGTGCAGGAACCCACTTTTGCACTTGCATTAGTGTGGAAAAACCACTTTTTGCACTTGTGTTAGTGTTGAAAAACCACTTTTCGCACTTGTGTTAGTGTTGAAAAACCAGTTTTCGCATTTGTGTTAGTGTTGAAAAACCACTTTTCGCACTTCTGTTAGTGTTGAAAAACCACTTTTTGCACTTGTGTTAGTGTTGAAAAACCACTTTTTGCACTTGTGTTGGTGCAGGAACCCACTTTTGCACTTGCATTAGTGTGGAAAAACCACTTTTTGCACTTGTGTTAGTGTTGAAAAACCACTTTTTGCACTTGTGATAGTGTTGAAAAACCACTTTTCGCACTTGTGTTAGTGTTGAAAAACCACTTTTCGCACTTGTGTTAGTGTTGAAAAACCACGTTTCGCACTTGTGTTGGTGCAGGATACCACTTTTGCACTTGTATTAGTGTGGAAAAAACACTTTTTGCACTTGTGATAGTGTTGAAAAACCACTTTTCGCACTTGTGTTAGTGTTGAAAAACCACTTTTCGCACTTGTGTTGGTGCAGGAATCCACTTTTGCACTTGTATTAGTGTGGAAAAAACACTTTTTGCACTTGTGATAGTGTTGAAAAACCACTTTTTGCACTTGTTAGTGTTGAAAACCACTTTTCGCACTTGTGTTAGTGTTGAAAAACCACTTTTCGCACTTGTGTTGGTGCAGGAAACCACTTTTTGCACTTGTTAGTGTTGAAAAACGACTTTTCGCACTTGTGTTAGTGTTGAAAAACCACTTTTCGCACTTGTGTTGGTGCAGGAAACCACTTTTGCACTTGTATTAGTGTGGAAAAACCACTTTTCGCACTTGTGTTAGTGTTGAAAAACCACTTTTTGCACTTGTGATAGTGTTGAAAAACCACTTTTCGCACTTGTGTTAGTGTTGAAAAACCACTTTTTGCACTTGTGTTGGTGCAGGAACCCACTTTTGCACTTGCATTAGTGTGGAAAAACCACTTTTTGCACTTGTGTTAGTGTTGAAAAACCACTTTTCGCACTTGTGTTAGTGTTGAAAAACCACTTTTCGCACTTGTGTTAGTGTTGAAAAGCCACTTTTCGCACTTATGTTGGTGCACGAAACCACTTTTGCTCTTGTATTAGTGTGGAAAAAAACACTTTTTGCACTTGTGATAGTGTTGAAAAACCACTTTTTGCACTTGTGTTAGTGTTGAAAAACCACTTTTCGCACTTGTGTTAGTGTTGAAAAACCACTTTTCGCACTTGTGTTGGTGCAGGAAAACACTTTTGCACTTGTATTAGTGTGGAAAAACCACTTTTCGCACTTGTGTTTGTGTTGAAAAACCACTTTTCGCACTTGTGTTAGTGTTGAAAAACCACTTTTCGCACTTGTGTTAGTGTTGAAAAACCACTTTTCGCACTTGTGTTAGTGTTGAAAAACCACTTTTCGCACTTGTGTTAGTGTTGAAAAACCACTTTTTGCACTTGTGTTGGTGCAGAAAACCACTTTTGCACTTGTATTAGTGTGGAAAAAACACTTTTTGCACTTGTGATAGTGTTGAAAAACCACTTTTTGCACTTGTTAGTGTTGAAAAACCACTTTTCGCACTTGTGTTAGTGTTGAAAAACCACATTTTGCACTTGTGTTAGTGTTGAAAAACCACTTTTCGCACTTGTGTTGGTGCAGGAAACCACTTTTGCACTTGTATTAAGGTGGAAAAAACACTTTTCGCACTTGTGTTAGTGTTGAAAAACCACTTTTCGCACTTGTGTTAGTGTTGAAAAACCACTTTTCGCACTTGTGTTAGTGTTGAAAAACCACTTTTCGCACTTGTGTTGGTGCACGAAACCACTTTTGCACTTGTATTAGTGTGGAAAAAACACTTTTTGCACTTGTGATAGTGTTGAAAAACCACTTTTCGCACTTGTGTTAGTGTTGAAAAACCACTTTTCGCACTTGTGTTAGTGTTGAAAAACCACGTTTCGCATTTGTGTTTGTGCAGGAAACCACTTTTGCACTTGTATTAGTGTGGAAAAAACACTTTTTGCACTTGTGATAGTGTTGAAAAACCACTTTTCGCACTTGTGTTAGTGTTGAAAAACCACTTTTCGCACTTGTGTTGGTGCAGGAAACCACTTTTGCACTTGTATTAAGGTGGAAAAAACACTTTTCGCACATGTGTTAGTGTTGAAAAACCACTTTTCGCACTTTTGTTAGTGTTGAAAAACCACTTTTCGCACTTGTGTTGGTGCAGGAAACCACTTTTGCACTTGTATTAGTGTGGAAAAAACACTTTTTGCACTTGTGATAGTGTTGAAAAACCACTTTTCGCACTTGTGTTAGTGTTGAAAAACCACTTTTCGCACTTGTGTTGTGCAGGAAACCACTTTTGCACTTGTATTAGTGTGGAAAAACCACTTTTCGCACTTGTGTTAGTGTTGAAAAACCACTTTTCGCACTTGTGTTAGTGTTGAAAAACCACTTTTCGCACTTGTGTTGGTGCAGGAAACCACTTTTGCACTTGTATTAGTGTGGAAAAAACACTTTTGCACTTGTGATACTGTTGAAAAACCACTTTTCGCACTTATGTTAGTGTGAAAAACCACTTTTCGCACTTGTGTTGGTGCAGGAAACCACTTTTGCACTTGTATTCCTGTGGAAAAAACACTTTTTGCACTTGTCATAGTGTTGAAAACCCACTTTTCGCACTTGTGTTAGTGTTGAAAACCCACTTTTCGCACTTGTGTTAGTGTTGAAAAACCACTTTTCGCACTTGTGTTGGTGCACGAAACCACTTTTGCACTTGTATTAGTGTGGAAAAAACACTTTTCGCACTTGTGTTAGTGTTGAAAACCACTTTTCGCACTTGTGTTAGTGTTGAAAAACCACGTTTCGCATTTGTGTTTGTGCAGGAAACCACTTTTGCACTTGTATTAGTGTGGAAAAAACACTTTTTGCACTTGTGATAGTGTTGAAAAACCACTTTTCGCACTTGTGTTAGTGTTGAAAAACCACTTTTCGCACTTGTGTTGGTGCAGGAAACCACTTTTGCACTTGTATTAGTGTGGAAAAACCACTTTTCGCACTTGTGTTAGTGTTGAAAAACCACTTTTCGCACTTGTGTTAGTGTTGAAAAACCACTTTTCGCACTTGTGTTGGTGCAGGAAACCACTTTTGCACTTGTATTAGTGTGGAAAAAACACTTTTTGCACTTGTGATAGTGTTGAAAAACCACTTTTCGCACTTGTGTTAGTGTTGAAAAACCACTTTTCGCACTTGTGTTGGTGCAGGAAACCACTTTTGCACTTGTATTAGTGTGGAAAAACCACTTTTCGCACTTGTGTTAGTGTTGAAAAACCACTTTTCGCACTTGTGTTAGTGTTGAAAAACCACTTTTCGCACTTGTGTTAGTGTTGAAAAACCACTTTTCGCACTTGTGTTAGTGTTGAAAAACCACTTTTCGCACTTGTGTTGGTGCAGGAAACCACTTTTGCACTTGTATTAGTGTGGAAAAAACACTTTTTGCACTTGTGATAGTGTTGAAAAACCACTTTTCGCACTTGTGTTAGTGTTGAAAAACCACTTTTCGCACTTGTGTTAGTGTTGAAAACCACTTTTCGCACTTGTGTTGGTGCAGGAAACCACGTTTGCACTTGTATTAGTGTGGAAAAAACACTTTTCGCACTTGTGATAGTGTTGAAAAACCACTTTTCGCACTTGTGTTAGTGTTGAAAAACCACTTTTCGCACTTGTGTTAGTGTTGAAAACCACTTTTCGCACTTGTGTTGGTGCAGGAAACCACGTTTGCACTTGTATTAGTGTGGAAAAAACACTTTTCGCACTTGTGATAGTGTTGAAAAACCACTTTTCGCACTTGTGTTAGTGTTGAAAAACCACTTTTCGCACTTGTGTTGGTGCAGGAAACCACTTTTGCACTTGTATTAGTGTGGAAAAAACACTTTTTGCACTTGTGATAGTGTTGAAAAACCACTTTTCGCACTTGTGTTAGTGTTGAAAAACCACTTTTCGCACTTGTGTTAGTGTTGAAAAACCACTTTTCGCACTTGTGTTGGTGCAGGAAACCACTTTTGCACTTGTATTAGTGTGGAAAAAACACTTTTTGCACTTGTGATAGTGTTGAAAAACCACTTTTTGCACTTGTGTTAGTGTTGAAAAACCACTTTTCGCACTTGTGTTGGTGCAGGAAACCACTTTTGCACTTGTATTAGTGTGGAAAAACCACTTTTCGCACTTGTGTTAGTGTTGAATAACCACTTTTCGCAGTTGTGTTGGTGCAGGAAACCACTTGTCGCACTTGTGTTAGTGTTGAAAAACCACTTTTTGCACTTGTGTTGGTGCAGGAAACCACTTTTGCACTTGTATTAGTGTGGAAAAACACTTTTTGCACTTGTGATAGTGTTGAAAAACCACTTTTCGCACTTGTGTTAGTGTTGAAAAACGACTTTTCGCACTTGTGTTAGTGTTGAAAAACCACTTTTCGCACTTGTGTTGGTGCAGGAAACCACTTTTGCACTTGTATTAGTGTGGAAAAACCACTTTTCGCAATTGTGTTAGTTTTGAAAAACCACTTTTTGCACTTGTGATAGTGTTGAAAAACCACTTTTCGCACTTGTGTTAGTGTTGAAAAACCACTTTTTGCACTTGTGTTGGTGCAGGAACCCACTTTTGCACTTGCATTAGTGTGGAAAAACCACTTTTTGCACTTGTGTTAGTGTTGAAAAACCACTTTTCGCACTTGTGTTAGTGTTGAAAAACCAGTTTTCGCATTTGTGTTAGTGTTGAAAAACCACTTTTCGCACTTCTGTTAGTGTTGAAAAACCACTTTTTGCACTTGTGTTAGTGTTGAAAAACCACTTTTTGCACTTGTGTTGGTGCAGGAACCCACTTTTGCACTTGCATTAGTGTGGAAAAACCACTTTTTGCACTTGTGTTAGTGTTGAAAAACCACTTTTTGCACTTGTGATAGTGTTGAAAAACCACTTTTCGCACTTGTGTTCGTGTTGAAAAACCACTTTTCGCACTTGTGTTAGTGTTGAAAAACCACGTTTCGCACTTGTGTTGGTGCAGGAAACCACTTTTGCACTTGTATTAGTGTGGAAAAAACACTTTTTGCACTTGTGATAGTGTTGAAAAACCACTTTTCGCACTTGTGTTAGTGTTGAAAAACCACTTTTCGCACTTGTGTTGGTGCAGGAATCCACTTTTGCACTTGTATTAGTGTGGAAAAAACACTTTTTGCACTTTTGATAGTGTTGAAAAGCCACTTTTCGCAATTATGTTGGTGCACGAAACCACTTTTGCTCTTGTATTAGTGTGGAAAAAACACTTTTTGCACTTGTGATAGTGTTGAAAAACCACTTTTTGCACTTGTGTTAGTGTTGAAAAACCACTTTTCGCACTTGTGTTAGTGTTGAAAAACCACTTTTCGCACTTGTGTTGGTGCAGGAAAACACTTTTGCACTTGTATTAGTGTGGAAAAACCACTTTTCGCACTTGTGTTTGTGTTGAAAAACCACTTTTCGCACTTGTGTTAGTGTTGAAAAACCACTTTTCGCACTTGTGTTAGTGTTGAAAAACCACTTTTCGCACTTGTGTTAGTGTTGAAAAACCACTTTTCGCACTTGTGTTAGTGTTGAAAAACCACTTTTTGCACTTGTGTTGGTGCAGAAAACCACTTTTGCACTTGTATTAGTGTGGAAAAAACACTTTTTGCACTTGTGATAGTGTTGAAAAACCACTTTTTGCACTTGTTAGTGTTGAAAAACCACTTTTCGCACTTGTGTTAGTGTTGAAAAACCACATTTTGCACTTGTGTTAGTGTTGAAAAACCACTTTTCGCACTTGTGTTGGTGCAGGAAACCACTTTTGCACTTGTATTAAGGTGGAAAAAACACTTTTCGCACTTGTGTTAGTGTTGAAAAACCACTTTTCGCACTTGTGTTAGTGTTGAAAAACCACTTTTCGCACTTGTGTTAGTGTTGAAAAACCACTTTTCGCACTTGTGTTGGTGCACGAAACCACTTTTGCACTTGTATTAGTGTGGAAAAAACACTTTTTGCACTTGTGATAGTGTTGAAAAACCACTTTTCGCACTTGTGTTAGTGTTGAAAAACCACTTTTCGCACTTGTGTTAGTGTTGAAAAACCACGTTTCGCATTTGTGTTTGTGCAGGAAACCACTTTTGCACTTGTATTAGTGTGGAAAAAACACTTTTTGCACTTGTGATAGTGTTGAAAAACCACTTTTCGCACTTGTGTTAGTGTTGAAAAACCACTTTTCGCACTTGTGTTGGTGCAGGAAACCACTTTTGCACTTGTATTAAGGTGGAAAAAACACTTTTCGCACATGTGTTAGTGTTGAAAAACCACTTTTCGCACTTTTGTTAGTGTTGAAAAACCACTTTTCGCACTTGTGTTGGTGCAGGAAACCACTTTTGCACTTGTATTAGTGTGGAAAAAACACTTTTTGCACTTGTGATAGTGTTGAAAAACCACTTTTTGCACTTGTGTTAGTGTTGAAAAACCACTTTTCGCACTTGTGTTGGTGCAGGAAACCACTTTTGCACTTGTATTAGTGTGGAAAAACCACTTTTCGCACTTGTGTTAGTGTTGAAAAACCACTTTTCGCACTTGTGTTAGTGTTGAAAAACCACTTTTCGCACTTGTGTTGGTGCAGGAAACCACTTTTGCACTTGTATTAGTGTGGAAAAAACACTTTTTGCACTTGTGATAGTGTTGAAAAACCACTTTTCGCACTTGTGTTAGTGTTGAAAAACCACTTTTTGCACTTGTGTTGGTGCAGGAAACCACTTTTGCACTTGTATTAGTGTGGAAAAACCACTTTTCGCACTTGTGTTAGTGTTGAAAAACCACTTTTCGCACTTGTGTTAGTGTTGAAAAACCACTTTTCGCACTTGTGTTAGTGTTGAAAAACCACTTTTCGCACTTGTGTTGGTGCAGGAAACCACTTTTGCACTTGTATTAGTGTGGAAAAAACACTTTTTGCACTTGTGATAGTGTTGAAAAACCACTTTTCGCACTTGTGTTAGTGTTGAAAAACCACTTTTCGCACTTGTGTTAGTGTTGAAAAACCACTTTTCGCACTTGTGTTAGTGTTGAAAACCACTTTTCGCACTTGTGTTGGTGCAGGAAACCACGTTTGCACTTGTATTAGTGTGGAAAAAACACTTTTCGCACTTGTGATAGTGTTGAAAAACCACTTTTCGCACTTGTGTTAGTGTTGAAAAACCACTTTTCGCACTTGTGTTGGTGCAGGAAACCACTTTTGCACTTGTATTAGTGTGGAAAAAACACTTTTTGCACTTGTGATAGTGTTGAAAAACCACTTTTCGCACTTGTGTTAGTGTTGAAAAACCACTTTTCGCACTTGTGTTAGTGTTGAAAAACCACTTTTCGCACTTGTGTTGGTGCAGGAAACCACTTTTGCACTTGTATTAGTGTGGAAAAAACACTTTTTGCACTTGTGATAGTGTTGAAAAACCACTTTTTGCACTTGTGTTAGTGTTGAAAAACCACTTTTCGCACTTGTGTTGGTGCAGGAAACCACTTTTGCACTTGTATTAGTGTGGAAAAACCACTTTTCGCACTTGTGTTAGTGTTGAATAACCACTTTTCGCAGTTGTGTTGGTGCAGGAAACCACTTGTCGCACTTGTGTTAGTGTTGAAAAACCACTTTTTGCACTTGTGTTGGTGCAGGAAACCACTTTTGCACTTGTATTAGTGTGGAAAAACACTTTTTGCACTTGTGATAGTGTTGAAAAACCACTTTTCGCACTTGTGTTAGTGTTGAAAAACGACTTTTCGCACTTGTGTTAGTGTTGAAAAACCACATTTCGCACTTGTGTTGGTGCAGGAAACCACTTTTGCACTTGTATTAGTGTGGAAAAACCACTTTTCGCACTTGTGTTGGTGCAGGAAACCACTTTTGCACTTGTATTAGTGTGGAAAAACCACTTTTTGCACTTGTGATAGTGTTGAAAAACCACTTTTTGCACTTGTGTTAGTGTTGAAAAACCACTTTTCGCACTTGTGTTGGTGCAGGAAACCACTTTTGCACTTGTATTAGTGTGGAAAAATCACTTTTCGCACTTGTGTTAGTGTTGAAAAACCACTTTTCGCACATGTGTTAGTGTTGAAAAACCACTTTTCGCACTTGTGTTGGTGCAGGAAACCACTTTTGCACTTGTATTAGTGTGGAAAAAACACTTTTTGCACTTGTGATAGTGTTGAAAAAACACTTTTCGCACTTGTGTTAGTGTTGAAAAACCACTTTTTGCACTTGTGTTGGTGCACGAAACCACTTTTGCACTTGTATTAGTGTGGAAAAAACACTTTTTGCACTTGTGATAGTGTTGAAAAACCACTTTTCGCACTTGTGTTAGTGTTGAAAAACCACTTTTCGCACTTGTGTTAGTGTTGAAAAACCACTTTTCGCACTTGTGTTAGTGTTGAAAAACCACTTTTCGCACTTGTGTTAGTGTTGAAAAACCACATTTCGCACTTGTGTTAGTGTTGAAAAACCACTTTTCGCACTTGTGTTGGTGCAGGAAACCACTTTTGCACTTGTATTAAGGTGGAAAAAACACTTTTCGCACATGTGTTAGTGTTGAAAAACCACTTTTCGCACTTTTGTTAGTGTTGAAAAACCACTTTTCGCACTTGTGTGGGTGCAGGAAACCACTTTTGCACTTGTATTAGTGTGGAAAAACACTTTTTGCACTTGTGATAGTGTTGAAAAACCACTTTTCGCACTTGTGTTAGTGTTGAAAAACCACTTTTCGCACTTGTGTTGGTGCAGGAAACCACTTTTGCACTTGTATTAGTGTGGAAAAACCACTTTTTGCACTTGTGATAGTGTTGAAAAACCACTTTTCGCACTTGTGTTAGTGTTGAAAAACCACTTTTCGCACTTGTGTTGGTGCACGAAATCACTTTTGCACTTGTATTAGTGTGGAAAAAACACTTTTTGCACTTGTGATAGTGTTGAAAAACCACTTTTCGCACTTGTGTTAGTGTTGAAAAACCACGTTTCGCACTTGTGTTGGTGCAGGAAACCACTTTTGCACTTGTATTAGTGTGGAAAAAACACTTTTTGCACTTGTGATAGTGTTGAAAAACCACTTTTCGCACTTGTGTTAGTGTTGAAAAACCACTTTTGCACTTGTATTAAGGTGGAAAAAACACTTTTCGCACATGTGTTAGTGTTGAAAAACCACTTTTCGCACTTTTGTTAGTGTTGAAAAACCATTTTTCGCAGTTGTGTTGGTGCAGGAAACCACTTTTGCACTTGTATTAGTGTGGAAAAAACGCTTTTTGCACTTGTGATAGTGTTGAAAAACCACTTTTCGCACTTGTGTTAGTGTTGAAAAACCACTTTTCGCACTTGTGTTAGTGTTGAAAAACCACTTTTCGCACTTGTATTAGTGTTGAAAAACCACTTTTCGCACTTCTGTTAGTGTTGAAAAACCACTTTTCGCACTTGTGTTTGTGCAGGAAACCACTTTTGCACTTGTATTAGTGTGGAAAAAACACTTTTTGCACTTGTGATAGTGTTGAAAAACCACCTTTCGCACTTGTGTTAGTGTTGAAAAACCACTTTTCGCACTTGTGTTAGTGTTGAAAAACCACTTTTCGCACTTGTGTTGGTGCACGAAACCACTTTTGCACTTGTATTAGTGTGGAAAAAACACTTTTTGCACTTGTGATAGTGTTGAAAAACCACTTTTCGCACTTGTGTTAGTGTTGAAAAACCACTTTTCGCACTTGTGTTAGTGTTGAAAAACCACGTTTCGCACATGTGTTGGTGCAGGAAACCACTTTTGCACTTGTATTAGTGTGGAAAAACATTAATTGCACTTGTGGTAGTGTTGAAAAACCACTTTTCGCACTTGTGTTAGTGTTGAAAAATCACTTTTCGCACTTGTGTTGGTGCAGGAAACCACTTTGACACTTGTATTAGTGTGGAAAAAACACTTTTTGCACTTGTGATAGTGTTGAAAAACCACTTTTCGCACTTGTGTTAGTGTTGAAAAACCACTTTTCGCACTTGTGTTGGTGCAGGAAACCACTTTTGCACTTGTATTAGTGTGGAAAAAACACTTTTTGCAATTGTGATAGTGTTGAAAACCCACTTTTCGCACTTGTGTTAGTGTTGAAAATCCACTTTTCGCACTTGTGTTAGTGTTGAAAAAGCACTTTTCGCACTTGTGTTGGTGCACGAAACCACTTTTGCACTTGTATTAGTGTGGAAAAAACACTTTTTGCACTTGTGATAGTGTTGAAAAACCACTTTTCGCACTTGTGTTAGTGTTGAAAAACCACTTTTCGCACTTGTGTTAGTGTTGAAAAACCACGTTTCGCACTTGTGTTGGTGCAGGAAACCACTTTTGCACTTGTATTAGTGTGGAAAAAACACTTTTTGCACTTGTGATAGTGTTGAAAAACCACTTTTCGCACTTGTGTTAGTGTTGAAAAACCACTTTTGCACTTGTATTAAGGTGTAAAAAACACTTTTCGCACATGTGTTAGTGTTGAAAAACCACTTTTCGCACTTTTGTTAGTGTTGAAAAACCATTTTTCGCAGTTGTGTTGGTGCAGGAAACCACTTTTGCACTTGTATTAGTGTGGAAAAAACGCTTTTTGCACTTGTGATAGTGTTGAAAAACCACTTTTCGCACTTGTGTTAGTTTTGAAAAACCACTTTTCGCACTTGTGTTAGTGTTGAAAAACCACTTTTCGCACTTGTGTTGGTGCAGGAAACCACTTTTGCACTTGTATTAGTGTGGAAAAAACGCTTTTTGCACTTGTGATAGTGTTGAAAAACCACTTTTCGCACTTGTGATAGTGTTGAAAAACCACTTTTCGCACTTGTGTTAGTGTTGAAAAACCACTTTTCGCACTTGTGTTAGTGTTGAAAAACCACTTTTCGCACTTGTGTTAGTGTTGAAAAACCACTTTTCGCACTTGTGTTAGTGTTGAAAAACCACATTTCGCACTTGTGTTAGTGTTGAAAAACCACTTTTCGCACTTGTGTTGGTGCAGGAAACCACTTTTGCACTTGTATTAAGGTGGAAAAAACACTTTTCGCACATGTGTTAGTGTTGAAAAACCACTTTTCGCACTTTTGTTAGTGTTAAAAAACCACTTTTCGCACTTGTGTGGGTGCAGGAAACCACTTTTGCACTTGTATTAGTGTGGAAAAACATTTTTTGCACTTGTGATAGTGTTGAAAAACCACTTTTCGCACTTGTGTTAGTGTTGAAAAACCACTTTTCGCACTTGTGTTGGTGCAGGAAACCACTTTTGCACTTGTATTAGTGTGGAAAAACCACTTTTTGCACTTGTGATAGTGTTGAAAAACCACTTTTCGCACTTGTGTTAGTGTTGAAAAACCACTTTTCGCACTTGTGTTGGTGCACGAAACCACTTTTGCACTTGTATTAGTGTGGAAAAAACACTTTTTGCACTTGTGATAGTGTTGAAAAACCACTTTTCGCACTTGTGTTAGTGTTGAAAAACCACGTTTCGCACTTGTGTTGGTGCAGGAAACCACTTTTGCACTTGTATTAGTGTGGAAAAAACACTTTTTGCACTTGTGATAGTGTTGAAAAACCACTTTTCGCACTTGTGTTAGTGTTGAAAAACCACTTTTGCACTTGTATTAAGGTGGAAAAAACACTTTTCGCACATGTGTTAGTGTTGAAAAACCACTTTTCGCACTTTTGTTAGTGTTGAAAAACCATTTTTCGCAGTTGTGTTGGTGCAGGAAACCACTTTTGCACTTGTATTAGTGTGGAAAAAACGCTTTTTGCACTTGTGATAGTGTTGAAAAACCACTTTTCGCACTTGTGTTAGTGTTGAAAAACCACTTTTCGCACTTGTGTTAGTGTTGAAAAACCACTTTTCGCACTTGTATTAGTGTTGAAAAACCACTTTTCGCACTTCTGTTAGTGTTGAAAAACCACTTTTCGCACTTGTGTTTGTGCAGGAAACCACTTTTGCACTTGTATTAGTGTGGAAAAAACACTTTTTGCACTTGTGATAGTGTTGAAAAACCACTTTTCGCACTTGTGTTAGTGTTGAAAAACCACTTTTCGCACTTGTATTAGTGTTGAAAAACCACTTTTCGCACTTCTGTTAGTGTTGAAAAACCACTTTTCGCACTTGTGTTTGTGCAGGAAACCACTTTTGCACTTGTATTAGTGTGGAAAAAACGCTTTTTGCACTTGTGATAGTGTTGAAAAACCACTTTTCGCACTTGTGTTAGTGTTGAAAAACCACTTTTCGCACTTGTGTTAGTGTTGAAAAACCACCTTTCGCACTTGTGTTAGTGTTGAAAAACCACTTTTCGCACTTGTGTTAGTGTTGAAAAACCACTTTTCGCACTTGTGTTGGTGCACGAAACCACTTTTGCACTTGTATTAGTGTGGAAAAAACACTTTTTGCACTTGTGATAGTGTTGAAAAACCACTTTTCGCACTTGTGTTAGTGTTGAAAAACCACTTTTCGCACTTGTGTTAGTGTTGAAAAACCACGTTTCGCACATGTGTTGGTGCAGGAAACCACTTTTGCACTTGTATTAGTGTGGAAAAACACTTTTTGCACTTGTGGTAGTGTTGAAAAACCACTTTTCGCACTTGTGTTAGTGTTGAAAAACCACTTTTCGCACTTGTGTTGGTGCAGGAAACCACTTTTCGCACTTGTGTTGGTGCAGGAAACCACTTTTGCACTTGTATTAGTGTGGAAAAACCACTTTTCGCACTTATGTTAGTGTTGAAAAACCACTTTTCGCACTTGTGTTAGTGTTGAAAAACCACTTTTCGCACTTGTGTTAGTGTTGAAAAACCACATTTCGCACTTGTGTTAGTGTTGAAAAACCACTTTTCGCATTTGTGTTGGTGCAGGAAACCACTTTTGCACTTGTATTAGTGTGGAAAAAACACTTTTTGCACTTGTGATAGTGTTGAAAAACCACTTTTCGCACTTGTGTTAGTGTTGAAAAACCACTTTTCGCACTTGTGTTAGTGTTGAAAAATCACTTTTCGCACTTGTGTTGGTGCAGGAAACCACTTTTACACTTGTATTAGTGTGGAAAAAACACTTTTTGCACTTGTGATAGTGTTGAAAAACCACTTTTCGCACTTGTGTTAGTGTTGAAAAACCACTTTTCGCACTTGTGTTGGTGCAGGAAACCACTTTTGCACTTGTATTAGTGTGGAAAAAACACTTTTTGCAATTGTGATAGTGTTGAAAACCCACTTTTCGCACTTGTGTTAGTGTTGAAAATTCACTTTTCGCACTTGTGTTAGTGTTGAAAAAGCACTTTTCGCACTTGTGTTGGTGCAGGAACCCACTTTTGCACTTGCATTATTGTGGAAAAACCACTTTTTGCACTTGTGTTAGTGTTGAAAAACCACTTTTCGCACTTGTGTTAGTGTTGAAAAACCACTTTTCGCATTTGTGTTAGTGTTGAAAAACCACTTTTCGCACTTCTGTTAGTGTTGAAAAACCACTTTTTGCACTTGTGTTGGTGCAGGAAACCACTTTTGTACTTGTATTAGTGTGGAAAAAACACTTTTTGCACTTGTGATAGTGTTGAAAAACCACCTTTCGCACTTGTGTTAGTGTTGAAAAACCACTTTTCGCACTTGTGTTAGTGTTGAAAAACCACTTTTCGCACTTGTGTTAGTGTTGAAAAACCACTTTTCGCACTTGTGTTAGTGTTGAAAAACCACTTTTCGCACTTGTGTTAGTGTTGAAAAACCACTTTTCGCACTTGTGTTAGTGTTGAAAAACCACTTTTCGCATTTGTGTTGGTGCAGGAAACCACTTTTGCTCTTGTATTAGTGTGGAAAAAACACTTTTTGCACTTGTGATAGTGTTGAAAAACCACTTTTCGCACTTGTGTTAGTGTTGAAAAACCACTTTTCGCACTTGTGTTAGTGTTGAAAAACCACTTTTCGCACTTGTGTTGGTGCAGGAAACCACTTTTGCACTTGTATTAGTGTGGAAAAAACACTTTTCACACTTGTGTTAGTGTTGAAAAACCACTTTTCGCACTTGTGTTAGTGTTGAAAAACCACTTTTCGCACTTGTGTTAGTGTTGAAAAACCACTTTTCGCACTTGTATTAGTGTTGAAAAACCACTTTTCGCACTTCTGTTAGTGTTGAAAAACCACTTTTCGCACTTGTGTTTGTGCAGGAAACCACTTTTGCACTTGTATTAGTGTGGAAAAAACACTTTTTGCACTTGTGATAGTGTTGAAAAACCACCTTTCGCACTTGTGTTAGTGTTGAAAAACCACTTTTCGCACTTGTGTTAGTGTTGAAAAACCACTTTTCGCACTTGTGTTGGTGCACGAAACCACTTTTGCACTTGTATTAGTGTGGAAAAAACACTTTTTGCACTTGTGATAGTGTTGAAAAACCACTTTTCGCACTTGTGTTAGTGTTGAAAAACCACTTTTCGCACTTGTGTTAGTGTTGAAAAATCACTTTTCGCACTTGTGTTGGTGCAGGAAACCACTTTTACACTTGTATTAGTGTGGAAAAAACACTTTTTGCACTTGTGATAGTGTTGAAAAACCACTTTTCGCACTTGTGTTAGTGTTGAAAAACCACTTTTCGCACTTGTGTTGGTGCAGGAAACCACTTTTGCACTTGTATTAGTGTGGAAAAAACACTTTTTGCAATTGTGATAGTGTTGAAAACCCACTTTTCGCACTTGTGTTAGTGTTGAAAATCCACTTTTCGCACTTGTGTTAGTGTTGAAAAAGCACTTTTCGCACTTGTGTTGGTGCAGGAACCCACTTTTGCACTTGCATTATTGTGGAAAAACCACTTTTTGCACTTGTGTTATTGTTGAAATACCACTTTTCGCACTTGTGTTAGTGTTGAAAAACCACTTTTCGCATTTGTGTTAGTGTTGAAAAACCACTTTTCGCACTTCTGTTAGTGTTGAAAAACCACTTTTTGCACTTGTGTTGGTGCAGGAAACCACTTTTGTACTTGTATTAGTGTGGAAAAAACACTTTTTGCACTTGTGATAGTGTTGAAAAACCACCTTTCGCACTTGTGTTAGTGTTGAAAAACCACTTTTCGCACTTGTGTTAGTGTTGAAAAACCACTTTTCGCACTTGTGTTAGTGTTGAAAAACCACTTTTCGCACTTGTGTTAGTGTTGAAAAACCACTTTTCGCACTTGTGTTAGTGTTGAAAAACCACTTTTCGCACTTGTGTTAGTGTTGAAAAACCACTTTTCGCATTTGTGTTGGTGCAGGAAACCACTTTTGCTCTTGTATTAGTGTGGAAAAAACACTTTTTGCACTTGTGATAGTGTTGAAAAACAACTTTTCGCACTTGTGTTAGTGTTGAAAAACCACTTTTCGCACTTGTGTTAGTGTTGAAAAACCACTTTTCGCACTTGTGTTGGTGCAGGAAACCACTTTTGCACTTGTATTAGTGTGGAAAAAACACTTTTCACACTTGTGTTAGTGTTGAAAAACCACTTTTCGCACTTGTGTTAGTGTTGAAAAACCACTTTTCGCACTTGTGTTAGTGTTGAAAAACCACTTTTCGCACTTGTATTAGTGTTGAAAAACCACTTTTCGCACTTCTGTTAGTGTTGAAAAACCACTTTTCGCACTCGTGTTTGTGCAGGAAACCACTTTTGCACTTGTATTAGTGTGGAAAAAACACTTTTTGCACTTGTGATAGTGTTGAAAAACCACCTTTCGCACTTGTGTTAGTGTTGAAAAACCACTTTTCGCACTTGTGTTAGTGTTGAAAAACCACTTTTCGCACTTGTGTTGGTGCACGAAACCACTTTTGCACTTGTATTAGTGTGGAAAAAACACTTTTTGCACTTGTGATAGTGTTGAAAAACCACTTTTCGCACTTGTGTTAGTGTTGAAAAACCACTTTTCGCACTTGTGTTAGTGTTGAAAAACCACGTTTCGCACATGTGTTGGTGCAGGAAACCACTTTTGCACTTGTATTAGTGTGGAAAAAACACTTTTTGCACTTGTGGTAGTGTTGAAAAACCACTTTTCGCACTTGTGTTAGTGTTGAAAAACCACTTTTCGCACTTGTGTTGGTGCAGGAAACCACTTTTCGCACTTGTGTTGGTGCAGGAAACCACTTTTGCACTTGTATTAGTGTGGAAAAACCACTTTTCGCACTTATGTTAGTGTTGAAAAACCACTTTTCGCACTTGTGTTAGTGTTGAAAAACCACTTTTCGCACTTGTGTTAGTGTTGAAAAACCACATTTCGCACTTGTGTTAGTGTTGAAAAACCACTTTTCGCATTTGTGTTGGTGCAGGAAACCACTTTTGCACTTGTATTAGTGTGGAAAAAACACTTTTTGCACTTGTGATAGTGTTGAAAAACCACTTTTCGCACTTGTGTTAGTGTTGAAAAACCACTTTTCGCACTTGTGTTAGTGTTGAAAAATCACTTTTCGCACTTGTGTTGGTGCAGGAAACCACTTTTACACTTGTATTAGTGTGGAAAAAACACTTTTTGCACTTGTGATAGTGTTGAAAAACGACTTTTCGCACTTGTGTTAGTGTTGAAAAACCACTTTTCGCACTTGTGTTGGTGCAGGAAACCACTTTTGCACTTGTATTAGTGTGGAAAAAACACTTTTTGCAATTGTGATAGTGTTGAAAACCCACTTTTCGCACTTGTGTTAGTGTTGAAAATCCACTTTTCGCACTTGTGTTAGTGTTGAAAAAGCACTTTTCGCACTTGTGTTGGTGCACGAAACCACTTTTGCACTTGTATTAGTGTGGAAAAAACACTTTTTGCACTTGTGATAGTGTTGAAAAACCACTTTTCGCACTTGTGTTAGTGTTGAAAAACCACTTTTCGCACTTGTGTTAGTGTTGAAAAACCACGTTTCGCACTTGTGTTGGTGCAGGAAACCACTTTTGCACTTGTATTAGTGTGGAAAAAACACTTTTTGCACTTGTGATAGTGTTGAAAAACCACTTTTCGCACTTGTGTTAGTGTTGAAAAACCACTTTTGCACTTGTATTAAGGTGGAAAAAACACTTTTCGCACATGTGTTAGTGTTGAAAAACCACTTTTCGCACTTTTGTTAGTGTTGAAAAACCATTTTTCGCAGTTATGTTGGTGCAGGAAACCACTTTTGCACTTGTATTAGTGTGGAAAAAACGCTTTTTGCACTTGTGATAGTGTTGAAAAACCACTTTTCGCACTTGTGTTAGTTTTGAAAAACCACTTTTCGCACTTGTGTTAGTTTTGAAAAACCACTTTTCGCACTTGTGTTGGTGCAGGAAACCACTTTTGCACTTGTATTAGTGTGGAAAAACCACTTTTTGCACTTGTGATAGTGTTGAAAAACCACTTTTTGCACTTGTGTTAGTGTTGAAAAACCACTTTTCGCACTTGTGTTGGTGCAGGAAACCACTTTTGCACTTGTATTAGTGTGGAAAAATCACTTTCGCACTTGTGTTAGTGTTGAAAAACCACTTTTGCACTTGTATTAAGGTGGAAAAAACACTTTTCGCACATGTGTTAGTGTTGAAAAACCACTTTTCGCACTTTTGTTAGTGTTGAAAAACCATTTTTCGCAGTTATGTTGGTGCAGGAAACCACTTTTGCACTTGTATTAGTGTGGAAAAAACGCTTTTTGCACTTGTGATAGTGTTGAAAAACCACTTTTCGCACTTGTGTTAGTTTTGAAAAACCACTTTTCGCACTTGTGTTAGTGTTGAAAAACCACTTTTCGCACTTGTGTTGGTGCAGGAAACCACTTTTGCACTTGTATTAGTGTGGAAAAACCACTTTTTGCACTTGTGATAGTGTTGAAAAACCACTTTTTGCACTTGTGTTAGTGTTGAAAAACCACTTTTCGCACTTGTGTTGGTGCAGGAAACCACTTTTGCACTTGTATTAGTGTGCAAAAATCACTTTTCGCACTTGTGTTAGTGTTGAAAAACCACTTTTCGCACATGTGTTAGTGTTGAAAAACCACTTTTCGCACTTGTGTTGGTGCAGGAAACCACTTTTGCACTTGTATTAGTGTGGAAAAAACACTTTTCGCACTTGTGTTAGTGTTGAAAAACCACATTTCGCACTTGTGTTAGTGTTGAAAAACCACTTTTCGCATTTGTGTTGGTGCAGGAAACCACTTTTGCACTTGTATTAGTGTGGAAAAAACACTTTTTGCACTTGTGATAGTGTTGAAAAACCACTTTTCGCACTTGTGTTAGTGTTGAAAAACCACTTTTCGCACTTGTGTTAGTGTTGAAAAATCACTTTTCGCACTTGTGTTGGTGCAGGAAACCACTTTTACACTTGTATTAGTGTGGAAAAAACACTTTTTGCACTTGTGATAGTGTTGAAAAACCACTTTTCGCACTTGTGTTAGTGTTGAAAAACCACTTTTCGCACTTGTGTTGGTGCAGGAAACCACTTTTGCACTTGTATTAGTGTGGAAAAAACACTTTTTGCAATTGTGATAGTGTTGAAAACCCACTTTTCGCACTTGTGTTAGTGTTGAAAATCCACTTTTCGCACTTGTGTTAGTGTTGAAAAAGCACTTTTCGCACTTGTGTTGGTGCAGGAACCCACTTTTGCACTTGCATTATTGTGGAAAAACCACTTTTTGCACTTGTGTTAGTGTTGAAAAACCACTTTTCGCACTTGTGTTAGTGTTGAAAAACCACTTTTCGCATTTGTGTTAGTGTTGAAAAACCACTTTTCGCACTTCTGTTAGTGTTGAAAAACCACTTTTTGCACTTGTGTTGGTGCAGGAAACCACTTTTGTACTTGTATTAGTGTGGAAAAAACACTTTTTGCACTTGTGATAGTGTTGAAAAACCACCTTTCGCACTTGTGTTAGTGTTGAAAAACCACTTTTCGCACTTGTGTTAGTGTTGAAAAACCACTTTTCGCACTTGTGTTAGTGTTGAAAAACCACTTTTCGCACTTGTGTTAGTGTTGAAAAACCACTTTTCGCACTTGTGTTAGTGTTGAAAAACCACTTTTCGCACTTGTGTTAGTGTTGAAAAACCACTTTTCGCATTTGTGTTGGTGCAGGAAACCACTTTTGCTCTTGTATTAGTGTGGAAAAAACACTTTTTGCACTTGTGATAGTGTTGAAAAACCACTTTTCGCACTTGTGTTAGTGTTGAAAAACCACTTTTCGCACTTGTGTTAGTGTTGAAAAACCACTTTTCGCACTTGTGTTGGTGCAGGAAACCACTTTTGCACTTGTATTAGTGTGGAAAAAACACTTTTCACACTTGTGTTAGTGTTGAAAAACCACTTTTCGCACTTGTGTTAGTGTTGAAAAACCACTTTTCGCACTTGTGTTAGTGTTGAAAAACCACTTTTCGCACTTGTATTAGTGTTGAAAAACCACTTTTCGCACTTCTGTTAGTGTTGAAAAACCACTTTTCGCACTTGTGTTTGTGCAGGAAACCACTTTTGCACTTGTATTAGTGTGGAAAAAACACTTTTTGCACTTGTGATAGTGTTGAAAAACCACCTTTCGCACTTGTGTTAGTGTTGAAAAACCACTTTTCGCACTTGTGTTAGTGTTGAAAAACCACTTTTCGCACTTGTGTTGGTGCACGAAACCACTTTTGCACTTGTATTAGTGTGGAAAAAACACTTTTTGCACTTGTGATAGTGTTGAAAAACCACTTTTCGCACTTGTGTTAGTGTTGAAAAACCACTTTTCGCACTTGTGTTAGTGTTGAAAAACCACGTTTCGCACATGTGTTGGTGCAGGAAACCACTTTTGCACTTGTATTAGTGTGGAAAAAACACTTTTTGCACTTGTGGTAGTGTTGAAAAACCACTTTTCGCACTTGTGTTAGTGTTGAAAAACCACTTTTCGCACTTGTGTTGGTGCAGGAAACCACTTTTCGCACTTGTGTTGGTGCAGGAAACCACTTTTGCACTTGTATTAGTGTGGAAAAACCACTTTTCGCACTTATGTTAGTGTTGAAAAACCACTTTTCGCACTTGTGTTAGTGTTGAAAAACCACTTTTCGCACTTGTGTTAGTGTTGAAAAACCACATTTCGCACTTGTGTTAGTGTTGAAAAACCACTTTTCGCATTTGTGTTGGTGCAGGAAACCACTTTTGCACTTGTATTAGTGTGGAAAAAACACTTTTTGCACTTGTGATAGTGTTGAAAAACCACTTTTCGCACTTGTGTTAGTGTTGAAAAACCACTTTTCGCACTTGTGTTAGTGTTGAAAAATCACTTTTCGCACTTGTGTTGGTGCAGGAAACCACTTTTACACTTGTATTAGTGTGGAAAAAACACTTTTTGCACTTGTGATAGTGTTGAAAAACCACTTTTCGCACTTGTGTTAGTGTTGAAAAACCACTTTTCGCACTTGTGTTGGTGCAGGAAACCACTTTTGCACTTGTATTAGTGTGGAAAAAACACTTTTTGCAATTGTGATAGTGTTGAAAACCCACTTTTCGCACTTGTGTTAGTGTTGAAAATCCACTTTTCGCACTTGTGTTAGTGTTGAAAAAGCACTTTTCGCACTTGTGTTGGTGCAGGAACCCACTTTTGCACTTGCATTATTGTGGAAAAACCACTTTTTGCACTTGTGTTATTGTTGAAATACCACTTTTCGCACTTGTGTTAGTGTTGAAAAACCACTTTTCGCATTTGTGTTAGTGTTGAAAAACCACTTTTCGCACTTCTGTTAGTGTTGAAAAACCACTTTTTGCACTTGTGTTGGTGCAGGAAACCACTTTTGTACTTGTATTAGTGTGGAAAAAACACTTTTTGCACTTGTGATAGTGTTGAAAAACCACCTTTCGCACTTGTGTTAGTGTTGAAAAACCACTTTTCGCACTTGTGTTAGTGTTGAAAAACCACTTTTCGCACTTGTGTTAGTGTTGAAAAACCACTTTTCGCACTTGTGTTAGTGTTGAAAAACCACTTTTCGCACTTGTGTTAGTGTTGAAAAACCACTTTTCGCACTTGTGTTAGTGTTGAAAAACCACTTTTCGCATTTGTGTTGGTGCAGGAAACCACTTTTGCTCTTGTATTAGTGTGGAAAAAACACTTTTTGCACTTGTGATAGTGTTGAAAAACAACTTTTCGCACTTGTGTTAGTGTTGAAAAACCACTTTTCGCACTTGTGTTAGTGTTGAAAAACCACTTTTGCACTTGTATTAGTGTGGAAAAAACACTTTTCACACTTGTGTTAGTGTTGAAAAACCACTTTTCGCACTTGTGTTAGTGTTGAAAAACCACTTTTCGCACTTGTGTTAGTGTTGAAAAACCACTTTTCGCACTTGTATTAGTGTTGAAAAACCACTTTTCGCACTTCTGTTAGTGTTGAAAAACCACTTTTCGCACTCGTGTTTGTGCAGGAAACCACTTTTGCACTTGTATTAGTGTGGAAAAAACACTTTTTGCACTTGTGATAGTGTTGAAAAACCACCTTTCGCACTTGTGTTAGTGTTGAAAAACCACTTTTCGCACTTGTGTTAGTGTTGAAAAACCACTTTTCGCACTTGTGTTGGTGCACGAAACCACTTTTGCACTTGTATTAGTGTGGAAAAAACACTTTTTGCACTTGTGATAGTGTTGAAAAACCACTTTTCGCACTTGTGTTAGTGTTGAAAAACCACTTTTCGCACTTGTGTTAGTGTTGAAAAACCACGTTTCGCACATGTGTTGGTGCAGGAAACCACTTTTGCACTTGTATTAGTGTGGAAAAAACACTTTTTGCACTTGTGGTAGTGTTGAAAAACCACTTTTCGCACTTGTGTTAGTGTTGAAAAACCACTTTTCGCACTTGTGTTGGTGCAGGAAACCACTTTTCGCACTTGTGTTGGTGCAGGAAACCACTTTTGCACTTGTATTAGTGTGGAAAAACCACTTTTCGCACTTATGTTAGTGTTGAAAAACCACTTTTCGCACTTGTGTTAGTGTTTGAAAACCACTTTTCGCACTTGTGTTAGTGTTGAAAAACCACATTTCGCACTTGTGTTAGTGTTGAAAAACCACTTTTCGCATTTGTGTTGGTGCAGGAAACCACTTTTGCACTTGTATTAGTGTGGAAAAAACACTTTTTGCACTTGTGATAGTGTTGAAAAACCACTTTTCGCACTTGTGTTAGTGTTGAAAAACCACTTTTCGCACTTGTGTTAGTGTTGAAAAATCACTTTTCGCACTTGTGTTGGTGCAGGAAACCACTTTTACACTTGTATTAGTGTGGAAAAAACACTTTTTGCACTTGTGATAGTGTTGAAAAACGACTTTTCGCACTTGTGTTAGTGTTGAAAAACCACTTTTCGCACTTGTGTTGGTGCAGGAAACCACTTTTGCACTTGTATTAGTGTGGAAAAAACACTTTTTGCAATTGTGATAGTGTTGAAAACCCACTTTTCGCACTTGTGTTAGTGTTGAAAATCCACTTTTCGCACTTGTGTTAGTGTTGAAAAAGCACTTTTCGCACTTGTGTTGGTGCACGAAACCACTTTTGCACTTGTATTAGTGTGGAAAAAACACTTTTTGCACTTGTGATAGTGTTGAAAAACCACTTTTCGCACTTGTGTTAGTGTTGAAAAACCACTTTTCGCACTTGTGTTAGTGTTGAAAAACCACGTTTCGCACTTGTGTTGGTGCAGGAAACCACTTTTGCACTTGTATTAGTGTGGAAAAAACACTTTTTGCACTTGTGATAGTGTTGAAAAACCACTTTTCGCACTTGTGTTAGTGTTGAAAAACCACTTTTGCACTTGTATTAAGGTGGAAAAAACACTTTTCGCACATGTGTTAGTGTTGAAAAACCACTTTTCGCACTTTTGTTAGTGTTGAAAAACCATTTTTCGCAGTTATGTTGGTGCAGGAAACCACTTTTGCACTTGTATTAGTGTGGAAAAAACGCTTTTTGCACTTGTGATAGTGTTGAAAAACCACTTTTCGCACTTGTGTTAGTTTTGAAAAACCACTTTTCGCACTTGTGTTAGTGTTGAAAAACCACTTTTCGCACTTGTGTTGGTGCAGGAAACCACTTTTGCACTTGTATTAGTGTGGAAAAACCACTTTTTGCACTTGTGATAGTGTTGAAAAACCACTTTTTGCACTTGTGTTAGTGTTGAAAAACCACTTTTCGCACTTGTGTTGGTGCAGGAAACCACTTTTGCACTTGTATTAGTGTGGAAAAATCACTTTCGCACTTGTGTTAGTGTTGAAAAACCACTTTTGCACTTGTATTAAGGTGGAAAAAACACTTTTCGCACATGTGTTAGTGTTGAAAAACCACTTTTCGCACTTTTGTTAGTGTTGAAAAACCATTTTTCGCAGTTATGTTGGTGCAGGAAACCACTTTTGCACTTGTATTAGTGTGGAAAAAACGCTTTTTGCACTTGTGATAGTGTTGAAAAACCACTTTTCGCACTTGTGTTAGTTTTGAAAAACCACTTTTCGCACTTGTGTTAGTGTTGAAAAACCACTTTTCGCACTTGTGTTGGTGCAGGAAACCACTTTTGCACTTGTATTAGTGTGGAAAAACCACTTTTTGCACTTGTGATAGTGTTGAAAAACCACTTTTTGCACTTGTGTTAGTGTTGAAAAACCACTTTTCGCACTTGTGTTGGTGCAGGAAACCACTTTTGCACTTGTATTAGTGTGCAAAAATCACTTTTCGCACTTGTGTTAGTGTTGAAAAACCACTTTTCGCACATGTGTTAGTGTTGAAAAACCACTTTTCGCACTTGTGTTGGTGCAGGAAACCACTTTTGCACTTGTATTAGTGTGGAAAAAACACTTTTTGCACTTGTGATAGTGTTGAAAAAACACATTTCGCACTTGTGTTAGTGTTGAAAAACCACTTTTCGCACTTGTGTTGGTGCACGAAACTACTTTTGCACTTGTATTAGTGTGGAAAAAACACTTTTTGCACTTGTGATAGTGTTGAAAAACCACTTTTCGCACTTGTGTTAGTGTTGAAAAACCACTTTTCGCACTTGTGTTAGTGTTGAAAAACCACTTTTCGCACTTGTGTTAGTGTTGAAAAACCACTTTTCGCACTTGTGTTAGTGTTGAAAAACCACATTTCGCACTTGTGTTAGTGTTGAAAAACCACTTTTCGCACTTGTGTTGGTGCAGGAAACCACTTTTGCACTTGTATTAAGGTGGAAAAAACACTTTTCGCACATGTGTTAGTGTTGAAAAACCACTTTTCGCACTTTTGTTAGTGTTGAAAAACCACTTTTCGCACTTGTGTGGGTGCAGGAAACCACTTTTGCACTTGTATTAGTGTGGAAAAACACTTTTTGCACTTGTGATAGTGTTGAAAAACCACTTTTCGCACTTGTGTTAGTGTTGAAAAACCACTTTTCGCACTTGTGTTGGTGCAGGAAACCACTTTTGCACTTGTATTAGTGTGGAAAAACCACTTTTTGCACTTGTGATAGTGTTGAAAAACCACTTTTCGCACTTGTGTTAGTGTTGAAAAACCACTTTTCGCACTTGTGTTGGTGCACGAAACCACTTTTGCACTTGTATTAGTGTGGAAAAAACACTTTTTGCACTTGTGATAGTGTTGAAAAACCACTTTTCGCACTTGTGTTAGTGTTGAAAAACCACTTTTCGCACTTGTGTTAGTGTTGAAAAACCACGTTTCGCACTTGTGTTGGTGCAGGAAACCACTTTTGCACTTGTATTAGTGTGGAAAAAACACTTTTTGCACTTGTGATAGTGTTGAAAAACCACTTTTCGCACTTGTGTTAGTGTTGAAAAACCACTTTTCGCACTTGTGTTGGTGCAGGAAACCACTTTTGCACTTGTATTAAGGTGGAAAAAACACTTTTCGCACATGTGTTAGTGTTGAAAAACCACTTTTCGCACTTTTGTTAGTGTTGAAAAACCACTTTTCGCACTTGTGTTGGTGCAGGAAACCACTTTTGCACTTGTATTAGTGTGGAAAAAACACTTTTTGCACTTGTGATAGTGTTGAAAAACCACTTTTCGCACTTGTGTTAGTGTTGAAAAACCACTTTTCGCACTTGTGTTGGTGCAGGAAACCACTTTTGCACTTGTATTAGTGTGGAAAAACCACTTTTCGCACTTGTGTTAGTGTTGAAAAACCACTTTTCGCACTTGTGTTATTGTTGAAAAACCACTTTTCGCACTTGTGTTAGTGTTGAAAAACCACTTTTCGCACTTGTGTTGGTGCAGGAAACCACTTTTGCACTTGTATTAGTGTGGCAAAAACACTTTTTGCAGTTGTGATAGTGTTGAAAAACCACTTTTCGCACTTGTGTTAGTGTTGAAAAACCACTTTTCGCACTTGTGTTAGTGTTGAAAAACCACTTTTCGCACTTGTGTTAGTGTTGAAAAACCACATTTCGCACTTGTGTTAGTGTTGAAAAACCACTTTTCGCACTTGTGTTGGTGCAGGAAACCACTTTTACACTTGTATTAAGGTGGAAAAAACACTTTTCGCACATGTGTTAGTGTTGAAAAACCACTTTTCGCACTTTTGTTAGTGTTGAAAAACCACTTTTCGCACTTGTGTTGGTGCAGGAAACCAGTTTTGCACTTGTATTAGTGTGGAAAAAACACTTTTTGCACTTGTGATAGTGTTGAAAAACCACTTTTCGCACTTGTGTTAGTGTTGAAAAACCACTTTTCGCACTTGTGTTGGTGCAGGAAACCACTTTTGCACTTGTATTAGTGTGGAAAAACCACTTTTTGCACTTGTGATAGTGTTGAAAAACCACTTTTCGCACTTGTGTTAGTGTTGAAAAACCACTTTTCGCACTTGTGTTGGTGCAGGAAACCACTTTTGCACTTGTATTAGTGTGGAAAAACCACTTTTCGCACTTGTGTTAGTGTTGAAAAACCACTTTTCGCACTTGTGTTAGTGTTGAAAAACCACTTTTCGCACTTGTGTTAGTGTTGAAAAACCACTTTTCGCACTTGTGTTGGTGCAGGAAACCACGTTTGCACTTGTATTAGTGTGGAAAAAACACTTTTCGCACTTGTGATAGTGTAGAAAACCACTTTTCGCACTTGTGTTAGTGTTGAAAAACCACTTTTTGCACTTGTGTTGGTGCAGGAAACCACTTTTGCACTTGTATTAGTGTGGAAAAAACACTTTTTGCACTTGTGATAGTGTTGAAAAACCACTTTTTGCACTTGTATTAGTGTTGAAAAACCACTTTTCGCACTTGTGTTGGTGCAGGAAACCACTTTTGCACTTGTATTAGTGTGGAAAAAACAATTTTTGCGCTTGTGATAGTGTTGAAAAACCACTTTTTGCACTTGTGTTGGTGCAGGAAACCACTTTTGCACTTGTATTGGTGTGGAAAAACTACTTTTCGCACTTGTCTTAGTATTGAATAACCACTTTTCGCACTTGTGTTAGTGTTGAAAAACCACTTTTCGCACTTGTGTTGGTGCAGGAAACCACTTTTGCACTTGTATTAGTGTGGAAAAAACACTTTTTGCACTTGTGATAGTGTTGAAAAACCACTTTTCGCACTTGTGTTAGTGTTGAAAAACCACTTTTCGCACTTGTGTTAGTGTTGAAAAACCACTTTTCGCACTTGTGTTGGTGCAGGAAACCACTTTTGCACTTGTATTCGTGTGGAAAAACCACTTTTCGCACTTTCGTTAGTGTTGAAAATCCACTTTTCGCACTTGTGTTGGTGCAGGAAACCACTTTTCGCACTTG